>NW_018480078.1:2386748-2388177 GCF_002113885.1 Mizuhopecten yessoensis | reverse complement strand
GGGGGGGGTCTTAGTGTGGGAGGAAAACGGAGTACCCGGTGAAAACCCACGTGCTCAGGCAGGTGACCCCAACCTTTTCACATTCGATCGGGGAATCGAACCCCGGCTGCCTTGGTAAAAGGCAAATGCGCTATCCACTGCACCACCCGACCACCTAACATTCTCTGTAGCAGTGACCTTACTTTATCTATCAGTGATCGTTATGTTTTCTACAGCTGTGCTCCTTTCCTTACACTACCTGTAACAAATTTGTTGCTGTTAGGCTATCTTAGTCTATGAAAGTTCACTGTCTACCACTAGTTGTCGCCACCACTAACCTGCCAGTGTCCATAGTCAAGGAGAAAGAGTAGCTGACCACGATCCTGCCACCTGACCTCAAAGTAATGCCACTGGCCGTCGTTGACCTTGACAGCACTGAAGGGGTAGTTCTGGATTCCATCATCATTGCGATAGCTGTAGTGAACATACCCATCTACCAGCTGAAACAGAAAATCACAACTTCATAAAGAGATCAAGCCTGGTATAGTCTTCTGGACTTAACTACAGGGAAGGATAAAGATTCCTTCTATTAAAAGATGACATTTTATACATTTCCCATACAGTTTTCTTTTAATTCTTGTTAAAGAATACCAAGATAAAATCAAAGTACTGAAAGTACTGAAAGCTAAGGCAAAAGATATATATATTATTTTTGGAATGGAGAACAAAATAAAGACGAAGTTCCCATCATATTGTACAGAAGGATTTACTGTTAATTTGTTATGAATCAAAGTTTTATGTAAAAGTGTACCACTGTGAAGTTATTCTTCTTGTGTGTACAGTATATCTTTATAGGTTTGTCAGAAGAGTGGTACCAAGTTTCCTCTAGAATATATCATTTTAAACCTTTGGATAATTAATTTGCATAGGAATTTGGAATTGCTTCCCTTTGTCCATACAATGTATTTCATAGAACATTAAAAACTGAAACTGGCATTTACCCCTTTGACCAATACCTGATTATTTTAAACCATTGAATAGATTATGCACAGATTGTGAACATCTTTGAACTTTGCCTTTGTTGTTGAATAAGATATCAACCCTTGCCTTATCTAACAAAGTTACTTGGCATAAAACCATTGACCAATCAGAGTACAGTATGCTAATTAATTAGGCATGGATTTCACTCAACTTTGAACTTATCGTCTAAGTTTGTATATTGATCAATATATATTCAAGCAAGTTATCTTGTAAAGTGTGCACATCGACCAGGGTTGGCATGCTTTTTAATACGTGTGAATTTTGTTCAAGTTTCAATTTTGCATCAGTCAGTGTATATTGTTACAGAACAATATTTATAAGGATGTTTACTTGCCGAAACTAAATTGTGGATAAGCAAGTGGATTACTGCTACCCATAAATTTACAAGTCTCTCAATAATTTTGAAAAA
>NW_018480078.1:2319954-2385263 GCF_002113885.1 Mizuhopecten yessoensis | reverse complement strand
TTTTTTTTAACTGAATGAGAAGAAATGTAAGGCCAAATATCCTCACAAACAACGCTTAAGTGAAATCAGTTTGCAACTAAGCAGTTCGAAAATTTTGCAACACGTCTGGAGAAAGACGTTCCTCGTGACGCTGTAATTCACTAGAGTAAAACGTCCGTTTATTATGTTTGTTTTTGCATAATAACTGCTATACATACCGTAGAAGCACCTTCCTTTTTGTCATCGCCGCTGACAACATGCGCCATTCTCTGCGGCTTCGGCCGCATGCTTGGCCACAAGTCACCGAAATCGGGATACATAGCCTTATTTATGAATCAGTAGTAGGTAAACGTTGCAGAAGTGTATGTATATTGTTCATTGTCAATGCTGCTTAAACAACATGCCTAACATTAAGTCAACACTCGCCTGCATTTTCGTCTTTTCCGCTTCGCGTTGCGAATGATGTCTAGGCCTACACAAAACGAAAGTAAAATGTGCGCATGTCTAAATGTAAGGGAGATCACTCGTGTTTTCCCGCAGTATATGTCTGAAATCATTCCGAAGGTGTTGTTGTTTTTGTGTATATTGAAATAAAAGAGTCCTGTTATATGGTAATACTTCAATAAACGAAAAACACAAATCACACCAACAGACATATAAAATGTAGGCCTATCGGAGCATATTTTCGTTTCTGGCTGAGCTGTAATTAGCGAGAAGGCGATATAAAAATGCAATAGCATATCTTATGATGAAAATAGAACAAAATGATAATACTGCGAAGGTAAAAAAAGCCTTCAGGTTAGAATACCAATATGGAACTAGAGAAGGACAGTGGCTAGTTCTAACATGATTCCCGGTCTCATCTGCCCCGGCCGGTTGATCCCATTTTAGTTAGGCAAGCCTGGTGTGAATCACACGGAGGCGATTTTAGAATTAATTGACAGGATCCGTATCCATTAATAGGTTTGTAATATGAACTTTTTATGTTGATCTCCTACATAATTGTAAGTTATACTCCGCCTTATATTTCGTTAAATTATCAAGTTTACGTAACAAGTGCAAGCGAAATCCTAATTGACTGCCATGTTGGAAACTTCCTCAATCTTTCCGATATAGGTCAGACGTCTAAATATGGGTGTCATGACCAAATATGGAAATTGTAGTAAACATGACCGCATCAGTAGTAATACTATATTTGGCCGTGAAGGCCATATAAGGAAACGGATAACATCACGCGTGATCTAACATGGCCGTCGTTTCTTTTTTTAGAGTTTTTAGTAAGGATTTGTTATTTTAACGATGAACGAATATGCAATATTTTGATAACATTATAATCATATGAAGCGTGAATCAGATATATTATTACTGATTAGCACTTTTGATTATCCTCAGTTAGTTGGAACAGGACCGCTTCATAGCTCTGACCACGCAATATATAATTGTAAACAGGGACGTAAATGTCACCAATTTTAGCCAATCACAGGACAATATTTCCGTGTAAAGGGTTAATCCAGCGACAGTTCCAAGAGTAAATACGAAGTTTTAGAAGGATACTTAGTTCTAACTAAGAATAAGATTATATCCAATGACGTTTGAGTGAACTTGAGTCCGTGGTAATGGATTTTATTTGCAGTTTGTTTAGTATTACTAGAAGGTGACGTTATGTCTCGTTTATGAATATCTGAGCTCATTAACTGAAGTATTTTTACCGGAAGTTGCGTGTAGCATGCATGACCTACATTCAAGTAGCAGTTCCCGATTGAGATAAACAGGGTGCATTTTCAATAAGAATACGACGTTGTGATAAGATCATATGTTCTATAAAGAAAAGTAATGATATTTACAAGCCATTCAAGTGCATTTGAGTCCAAAGTTACGCATAATAAAGACAGTAGGTCCGGTATATGATTCAATTTAGTACCAGTGACTACCGCTAGAGGCCGTCTGTGTGAAATCGACATTTATGAATATCTGAGCTCATTAACTAAAGTAATACCAATAGCTGGCGGCTAACGCCTTAGCTAAAAAATAATAATGAAAGTTGACTATTTGTTACATAAACTTTATGACGAAGCTATATAGTCTGGGGCCTTTCCCCACCTGAACTGAACAGCTGTGTAACATTTTACGGAGAAGCAGGAACAGACTTGATGGTCTACAAATATTTCTTGGTGAGCTTTGACCAAGGCTTTTGCCAAGGCCTGCACCAAGTTTACAGAACGAAAAATTAGCAAGTGAACAAACTATTGCAACCGCCTAAACAATGCCCTAATGTGCTTGTTGCCAATGGTAACCAGGATATCTGATATACTGACCTGCATCAGGATGGAGTGGCTGTTGACAAGCCTGATGTACATGAGAGCTCCCGACTGGGCACGTGTCCTGAAGGACAGACCGTTGTACCATGTCATGAAGATCTCCACGCTGCTCAATGAGTTATTAGTGTACCGCAGGAAGCCTGTTCCATCAAGTCTCTTTGGTCCATCAATCACTGCAACAGCAAAACAACCATAACACATCTGTAACTTACATTTCAGTAAAGTCTATGATGAGAAATAACAGACATTAGGAGATCTTATTAAGTTACTGCAGCCAAATGAGAAATTTAACAGCGACATATTTTTTGAGAGGTCATTACAGAATTAGTTTTGACAGCTGATTTTTAAGCAGGATGGATAAGGAGAAATAATTATGATCTCTGTATAATTTTTCCAGTTTGTTTAGTTACCTTGACTACAGTCTTTGTTTCCAGCTTTGTTTGGGCATTCACACCTGTAGACACCCCAGCCATTAACACAGGTACCTAGAGAACAATCAGGATATTAGGTCAGAGGTCAAAAACACTAGTATCTAAAGAAAGATATAAGGTCAAAGGTCATTGACACACAGGAAGAGAGGAATGATCATGATATAAGGTCAGAGTTCAATAGCACAGGTACATAGAAACAATCAGGGTACAAGGTGAAAGGCCATTAACAAATACCATGTTATGTCGGAGTCTGGTTGACCTTGACCTCATAACACATCTCATTGACATTGACAGAACACTAGCTGATGGGGGTTACAGAATATCATATATGTTGAGGCTTTTGGTAATAGTTTCAATGAAGTTAAAAGACAACAGCCTTTTGGTATCAATCCTTGTCAACATCCGTATAAGGTCAACTTTAATTTGCAAGAATATAAGACAAAGTTTTAGCCGTTTGATCTAGTTCAACTGACCTCCCATCCGACAGGGAGCTTCGGCACAGAAGTTCTTCTTCTCCAGACAGCCCTTCTGTGTGCCCACGTTAGACACAGATTTGTTGAGGTCTAGCAGCTCATTGTCTATGTAGATGTCCTTCATACAGCCTTCAAAGTCCTTGTTCTGGATCTGGAACGTGGAAGGCAGTCGAGGCAGTCCCCCGATCTGGAACGGTCCCGTTAGGTCCAACAGACGGTAACAGATGTTTGTGTTGATGGCACACCTGACAATGGAAATGAAAACGTTACTGTTCCAGGCCAACAGGCATTCGGTAATTACAGAATAAAAATTCTACAAAAAACGATCAACATGGCTGAAGTTGACTTTAATCAAAGCTAAATGAATTGGCTTCAGAGTAAAGCAATCATTTGCGAAAGAGAATTACACATTCAGCACATGTACTATAGCCTGCAGGTTGAACAAACTACAATGCAGAAAATGCCCGGTGCACCCAAGCTGTGTCGTAAAAGTCGGGTATCTTTATATTACAGCTTGTGATACACAACTGCATCATTTACATATTAAAATACTTACCTTACAATACCATACACACATCAAGATACCTTTCTTACATTTTTTTATGTATCATGATACATTTTCCTTTTCCAGATATTAAGTATATGATGTCTAATCGAAGAGTTTATCAATTTTCTGTATTTTCCATAGTTAAAGTTCAAAGTGTTCATTCTAGTGGTTCAAGTCTTTGATTATTTAAGTTATATAAACCCAGATTAAAAAAATTCAGAATAATTCTGATGATAAGTGCATGTAAACACAAATAATTTGTTTTTCATAAATGTGACGTATCCCCGATATGGTAATATAGTATACTACATAATATTTCTAGCTTCTTTACATGTAATTAAACGAGTGAGATACTTTACAAGACAAGAGAGAGTAAACCTACATGTCTGGGAGGAAATGTGTCGTTCGCGAGGCACAGGAGTTGTTTGTAATCTGGTCGCCATACATCACGAAGATCTGTGTGTCACAATCTTCTCCCACGGTCAAGGTCACAGTCTGTAAATATAAAACAAGGTCAAGGTCATCATCAGTTTACATAAAACATACTGTCTGTAAGGAACACATTCATCAAACATTGATACAATACACATGTCTAATAAACAATAAAGTTTTGAAATGAAATTATGTTTCTGAATTATTGTTTTAAGTGGGATAACCGAAACAAACCGGCCTTTGTCTGTATACACCCATTTACCTCACTTTAATAATAGCAGTGCTATTCTAGAATATTATGTTACAGTTTGTAGGGTACCAGAGGTTGATCTCAAATGATGTCAGATTTTAGCAATGATAAAATATTTCCGCTGTACTCATGAATGAATGAACAATTATCGGAGCTACAATCAGTAGTTTGCCTTGTAATGACATCATTATTGTAGTGTTGTGTCCCGGAGGTCAGTGCTGTTTGTAGGGGGGAAACAATGCATACCTCCCGCCACATCCCCGTACTATTTGTACTTTTTACTACGTTCACTGTGTCGACTGGCTATGATTTACGCATTGTAATGCTATCTCTGTTGTAATGGGGGCCTGTAGATGCTACCTCATGATTTACTTTGCCCTTTTATCACAAAACAGTATGACTGTGCCCCAGCACTTACTAGGCGGGTCACCGTGAGACGCGGAGAGATACATAACCCTGTTGTCACTGTTACAAAAGGCTCATTGGTTCACTGATGAGGATCAAACTTCTCCAATCTCTAAACCGGGTTAAAAGGTATCTTGCTCTCAACGGTACAATTGCAACGGGGGCAGAAAACAAACAAAACCTTCACCCAAACGTTACAAAGAATTTCGTTATCAACAAGACTTGAAATTAGAGAAGTCAGCTTCCTGTTTGTTTTATTTCCCAGGTGTAGAAGATTATAGAGAATCAATGCCATCAAGCCATTATCCTCTTTACTACTTAAAGCATGTCTGATTCCCAGCGGAGATCATGTCTGGAAACCTGGGATACCTATGGAATTGCAACACAGGAATAAATATCTGTATTTTTTGTTCTACAGCGCTATTACAGCGATCATGTGACCTGTAATTCCCATGGTTTCTCCATCTCTACTGCCGTGCAGTGGTACTAACTCAAATTTCCAATATTGATCAGCGTCATTTGAGAGGATGCCATCATTCATGACCGTTATTTATGGAAGCAAGAGCAGGAACGACCAAGACTAATTCTGTGATGCTAGTAAATTTCCAGGGATTAGCCATCAATGGCTATAACATGCATAGCAACAGCAGACTTTGCTGTAATGAATACTGTAATTAAGGCATCATCTATAGACATTGATGAATGAGTGCCATAGATTTTATATTTTTTCTGTACATGAAACTATTGAATCAGTAACGATGCTGTTCCCAGTGTAAACTGAATGAAACTATGAACCTTGTCTGATCCTGGATATTTCAATGCCTCCATTAACTGTTATTACCTAACAAAGAGTTTTGTGTATCACGTATAGCAATCGGCATGTGACAGGTGAGCAGGAGAGAGACTTAAAAGCCACGACAAACAGGTCAGGAAATCAGGCTGGTTATGGATGGCCATCAAACATGCTACCCTTCCATCCCTCTGTATTATAGACCGTCTGAGGTGGAGATGTTAGTAATACTTGTAGAAACTCCCAAGCACCGGGTGCACCAACACAATGGCCATTTCTCTAGTAAGGTGTAGCCTGTTTAATGACCATAAAATCCTTAACAGGGGTCAAACACATTAGATAGTCTGTAGATACTGTGTAAGTACACTCCAGGACTTTTTCTAACTATTTTGGGATTGGGGCCAGTGGCTTTAAAATTGAGAAAAACGTGTCGTGGTAAACCAAATTGGAAATTTTTCGGAATTATAAAAACTACTGATTGAGCTGGGGTGTTTTTTTGGCAAATTATCATAACACATCTTGAAGTCTAAAAACATATCCTTATTTATGAAACATAAGATGTTGCAGATGAAGCTAAGTATACTTTAAAAAGTTTTAATCAATAGCAACATTTTTCAACAGCAAAGGGACCAATTGTTGGCCCCAAAATGGTCCCAGGAAAGCCTTGCACACAAATTACCAGGTGTGTTGTTTCAATCACTCATCATTCATTACAATACCAACAGAATTTTTTTTTTCAAGGAATTGCAAATCCAAGCAGTGATAACAGGTAATTAAAGGGTGTGTAGGAAAATTGAGCAATAACATTGGCCAATTATCAAAAATCAACCAGGCATTGATTAATTAAATCATAGATGAATTACTGGATGATAGATGAATGACAAAAGACTGATAGAAAAATTTGTTAAATGAAAAAAAAATGAAATGTACAAGTAGTCCACTACTTTTAATGGAGGGAGATTATGGTGGTTGGTTCATAAAACTTACAATTCAAGTCGGGTAAAAGATTTGAAAGAGATTTATGATCTGCGATGAGTCATACATTTAAGAATTTACAGGAAGTTTAAATATAATCTCCAAACTTTGATCCCGATAAAAAGCAAATATCACGATATAAAATTCATAAATTGAAATCGCTATTGTCCATCCTAATTAGGGGCTCCTATATCAATATATGTTGTATAACAGTCAGTTCTAACAAACGTTCAAGTGACCATGATTATCACTGCCTGAAGTTCAAATGTCAATAAATCACCAAGTGTAACATTAGAGGTCATTGATTTTTATCCAAGACAGGGATGAACGTGATTATCTCACAAACGATACTCAGACAACCGGTAAACGAGGCCTATACCCTTATTTATAGATCTATTGACCGGGATAGCCCGTCATAATGACTACCTGCATACCATCTGGACATGTACTGGGACCAAATTGCAAAGATAACTGGAAGATTCTTCGATGATTCTCTGGTTGATTAGCAGAAATCAAACACACATCAAAGAGACTGAAGCTAATTTATCATTAGAGAACCTGCATCTCTGATGTAAAATCTGTAGATTACACAACAACCTCTAAGCCCGTATAATTCCAACCTATGACTGTGACCGTAACATCTACGGTTTACACAAACCAAAGCCTTACCGTAATTTACCAAGTAAATAGGCTAACCAATTATTTTAAACATTATTGCATTTTCTATATGATGTATTATACAAGTTCTGTATCTTCAACTTATATGACATGAACACATAGGTGCACAGGCATAGATCATTTTTCACGGGTTACAATAATACATGAAATTATTTTTATTTTTACCATCAGTTATTTTTGACAAAACAATCTGCTACTCATCAGATCATCAAAAATAGATTAGACGGTGCATGCTTGATCATAAAGATTTCAAGCTTGCCTGCACCTGTAGCAATTGTTTTCTCCCTACAGAGTCTTCTCCCTACGGACATGCATGCACATGCAGATACCATGGAGATGGGCTTTCACTGGTAGCGGTATTAGATGCGATACTTCGTCCCTGCCACTTGTAAACAACACAACAGTGGCAACTTCCTAATGACTCCACAGAAATACAGCCAGATACTTTATACTTAATTTCATTTAGAACTTTGTTAAATGAACTCATTTGAAAGCAATAACAAAATCTCATCCATGTTGACAAGAAATTTATCCGGTGTCTTAAACCTAAGCTGTCACTGCAGTTCTCTAGTGCCGATGTGTTCTCTTCATTGATTTGATCTGAGACCGACCATAATTGTCTTTAGGGGTCAAATCGTTCCTGGCTCCAGGAAACAGATGCCTCGTCGGGAGATAGCCTCCATCATCATCAGTGTCATCAGGATAACTAGCGTGACTCGGGGACAGGCAGACATCAACGAGATCATTAGCATGTGAATTACAGTAACTGTAATAGTGAGGTATCGGTGGATAATACGAAACGTGTCTTATAATTAACACTGAGAAATCAGTAATACTGCTGGAAGCGTAGTAGACATTGTCCCAGCCATCACACGTACCCGACACATAGCCCCCAGGTAGCAGCCTCCAGATCATCTACGTAAAACAGCCAACATCAAAGGCTCCAATTCAATTACAATATTTTTTCAAACACAATAAAAATAATTTTGAAGATGATAGGATCTGATAGTAATACTTTTTAATTATCAATTTATTTATTCCTGAGCAATTTATTGCATAATTTAATGTTTAAAATCAATATCTCTCCCCGAAGGTTATGCATGCATACATTGTGTGTGTTTTATGGTTTCGACACAATCCTGGGTAGCTAGGCTTTTATCATTAAACATGTATGTTGATATACTTAATTACATTGTTCACATCAAATGAACAGTTCAGTTTATAGGTGTTTTCACAATTATCAACACTTCATCCTTTCAGCAATTGTTCTCTCAAAAATCAAACCGACAAGTGGCAGATGTTGATTTTTTTCCCTGCCTGGTAATAGATTTTTTGTGTGTGAATTATTAAACACAAGTTTTAGATGCAACTGTTCTTTTTCTATTTCAACTTTCACTGTTGATAGACACACATGACTGAAGCCTTTTTGTTCATCAGACCATGAACTTCATTTCTTTCATTTCTTAGTGTAATGCAACAACAGTCATTTTAATTACTAATAGACTGTCAGAAAATTATGTGTCACTGTTACTGAAAATCTTTCTGATATTTGCAATCAAATTTGTCAGAAACATGAATTTTCAATTTCCACAGAGAAAATATTAACAGATATAATCATATTCATTGTATTGTTCTAGAAAGAGATACAATGGGAAAAACCATACTGGGAAACAAATTTAAATCGATAAATGTAACTAGACAGAAATTGTTATCAGGAAGTGTGTGGTAATATAAGACCAAGCACATCTCCTCTAGGGACACGGGGACTTGGTAGACCAGTATACATCTCCTCTAGGGACACGGGGACTTGGTAGACCAGTATACATGACCTCTAGGGACACAGGGACTTGGTAGACCAGTATACATCTCATCTGGGGACACAGGGACTTGGTAGACCAGTATACATCTCCTCTAGGGACACGGGGACTTGGTAGACCAGTATACATGTCCTCTAGGGACACAGGGACTTGGTAGACCAGTATACATCTTCACAGGAAAACTGGGACTTGGTAGACCAGTAACGTCTTCACAGGAAAACTGGGACCTGGTAGACCAGTAACGTCTTCACAGGAAAACTGGGACCTGGTAGACCAGTAACGTCTTCACAGGAAAACTGGGACTTGGTAGACCAGTAACGTCTTCACAGGAAAACTGGGACCTGGTAGACCAGTAACGTCTTCACAGGAAAACTGGGACCTGGTAGACCAGTAACGTCTTCACAGGAAAACTGGGACTTGGTAGACCAGTAACGTCTTCACAGGACCTAGGTCTTAGGTCCATATCGTGTCATGTACCATATACCGGTAAAAATATAGAAAATTTATGAATATTGTCTCTTGGTTGTACATTGATCTTTGAAGTTTAAAGACAGAAGCTCAGTATTTCAACAAAAAGGATAAGAAGTCTTTCTATCAAAAAGGCTTCAAAAACATCAGTTCTGAAGCAAATAGCAGTAAGTCTGCTATAACTTACACAATTCATATATATATCTCTACAGCTGGTTAAAACCATGAGTAAGGGTAAACACTGTAAAGCCTTGGGTAATTTAAGATTTATCTCATCAAACTGTAGGATTGAAGCAGGATGGTAAACACGTTCATCGCTGGTTATTCGCTATGCAGCAATTGATTTTATAAGGAACCAGGAATCATTGCAAGATACATTTCAAGTCAGAACCGTTTTTAGGTGAAGGTGCCAGGATTACACGAATCAGGAGAAGATGTTTCTTCCTGGGTTTGTAGACATTTCACCCTCAACTACATAGGGTACTCCTTCCTGTTATCTGGAGACACTGGGTCCCTAACATGATGTGGAGGAGCGAACTGGCGACTCCCAGTCTCGTTCCTTTATCTCTAAACTGGTGACACAACTCCTGTGAGATTGGCCATCAGCATCTCGGAGATTTGGGGGTTGTAATTAGAACAGAATTTGCAGACAAATGGCATTAACGCCCGCCAGACCCTCTCTGTAGACAGGCTAGGTCAGATTGGCACCCTTTAGCTCTGTATTGTAGTGTGGAAGGACAAGAACACATGAATCTTGGGACTAATAGATAGGTTTCATGCTGCATGTCTCGTAGCGTAAAAGTGTGCGTGTCACCATTCGCACTCAAGTCAATTCCCTCACTGATGTACTGCTAAAAAGCCTTTGTACCAAACTGGATAGTTTACTGTACTTATCCGGCTCTGAACCACGTTTGCATGAAATTCACATACATTTCAATTCAAGTGAAATGAAAATTGCAAGGCAATGCTGGATTTGGAAACATTTAACGACCTAAAGCATGCATGTCGGAAGTAGGATGCAGCTGAAGATTGCACATAACTTACAAGAACGGTTTCCTCTTGTTCCGCTGCAGAGATAGTTTAATGCTTTATATCCTATATACGTAATAATGGAGATTCACATCTTTTCTAACTTGAAGAAGAAAATATATCCAGCGTCTGAATAACGCTAAAGTACACCAGTATTCTTCTTAACAATCAGAACAGAAGCTGGAAAAAATACAGAGAATGTTTGGCCAACACACTATAATTAAGAAAGGCGAGTTCTGCATTGTATTGTCTACAAAGCTTTGTACTACAAACAAGCATATTGGTTCCATACCTCAACAAAGGACAATCAGGGAAAATGATTAGAGGCAAAGTTTCGCAGTGTCTGCTGGATATAAAACACGGAATTAAAGAGGACATGTCAGGGGATGCAGCCATCAATTAATTTGTGACCAATAAACACTGCACATGGTGTAGAGAATCAACTATTTATAGGGGAAGGGACGGGGTCACAAATCCAATGATAACACACAGATCTTCATTAATTTCACTTCCTAAAGAAATCAGGATTTTTTTTCATTACCAATCCATTATTGCAGACAATATTTCATTTGGTTTAACCTTTACATGACCTCTAGGTATTTGTAAGGAATCCCTTACACAGATACACTGATATTGGTTTAAGATCACCAGGGTATCATCAACACACAGGTCTTCATGATTTGTTCATTAAGCATATCTGGGTTCTATCCAAATAAGTTAACTCATTGTGGTTTATGCTGAAAACCATGACTTGTAAATTAATTATTTTTGGGTTTTATTTTTTGAAAAACTGATAAAGAACCATATGAAAAAAAAATATAATCATGACGGCTCTATTTGGTGACAATAAAATTAATGTTTGTATTTCCCCCATATTTTCCCAGATCCAAAGACAGAAACATAACCTGTGTCACACAAACTAATCATTTGTATTAGGCCAAACAATATAATATCTCTGTTTAGGGTTACATCCAGAAAAAAGGCAGTAGGCGGAAGGTATTTATTTTCATTTTAGATGATGTTTTTTTTCCACCATGTGATTTGAGTACAAATCCAGACTTAACCGGTGCCTGTCTAAAAAAGGGGCATACAATCTGTAGGTTTGGCAATAGACATTAAATATACAGTGTATATGTGAAACATACAATTATATAACTCCACGCAATACCAATGTTATGTAAACACCAACAGACGGCATCCATCAGGATGTGTCACTGTTCCCAGCACAGTGACAGATCCAGGACAAAACAATATCGAACAGCAGATTGCTTTGTTTTTAATCTACTAAACGATATTGCTATCAAATTAATTTGCTATTCATTAAATTCAAATGACAAAATATTTCAAAAGAGAAATTTGTTTATACATTAGGGAATATTTATATATAGATGTATATAAAGATAGATTGATAGACAGATGATGATAGAAGTCCTCTAGTCTACCAGGCTGTAGATCTAGAGTATCACACCTGCACAAAGTGGAAGGTAAATCTAGGAGAGACTGGTGTGCTGCTACGAATTGTTTTCAATTATCAAAATACAACTACAAGGCAAAGACTTGTTACCAACTAGCCTTGTAATCATTGATTATTACCAGGTAATAAAAATTATGTATTATTTGTTTATTACCTGGTAATAAAAATGATGTATTATTTAACTGAAGATATATGTGTGGGGTACACCAATTAGCATCCATCGCAGTAATTAACAGAAATGTTGTAATTGAATAACAATAAATGTCAGGTTTAATTGTGGTGTAATGTACAGGAAAAACAGCTGTAGAACTGTAACATACAGCTCAGTGTACTCCTAATGACTGTGACAGATGTTGGAAGAGATCAGACTCCCTGCAATGTTTGTATTTCTGGCTGGTTGCAACGATTGTGCAATCATTGGGATATAAAGTTTCTCTGCATTCTCGAGTTTAATGGCCATCTGTCTCACACCATGCTGCACCACAGCGTTTATCTGCCAGCAAAGTCGCTGGTAAGCTGCAGTCCTGGGATGGTGTCGAATATCCGAGGTTACACGGGGAGTAGAATTATGGATGAAACCTTGCGGTGTATAAAACAACCAACCAAACCATCAATATTTGATAGAGATGTCGTGTTTTTATTCCACAATGGCTCAACAATGTCTAGTACCTGTTGCTATTGGGCAGATAGAAAGGATGACCTCCAACTTACTACTGATGTTACAAACATTTCACGTCCCTATTGGGAGTCCATAAACAGAGACCCTTGACCTTGAATGCCACAACATGTATCAAATATTTACGTACTCTATACATTCCGGTAATCCATCGGACTTACTCAACACTTCAACTTAATCTGTTTGCCATAGCGATGCATACATCTCATTATCATCTGGAACCTAAACCCTGCTGCTAGCCTCTCAAAAATGTTTTTAAAATTTGTTTCACATCGTTTGTATTTTAAAGAATGTTTTGAAGCAGTTTGGAACTTCTGCCAAGTTATAAAGACAAGTTGCTTTACTAAGTCAAAAATAACGATAGGTTTTGATCCCTATCAGACGTGTTATGTATTTACAAACCTAATCTTGATTTAGATATGTCTGAATATGCAGACATATCAGTTAGAAACATTGGAGTTTTGAAGAAAGATATCACTTATCTGATTTCTACTAGGAGTAAATCTTATCCACTTCAATGTTTGTTTTCTATAGACAATCTTATGGAACAGAATCATAAATGTACGACGTATATTCACTCCCAGCAGAGCTTGATCATTTTATAGTTGCAAAGGCACATGTGCTCTTTTTTTCTCTACGAAATGGCTTTGATTGAATAAACTGACCCAACATGTAAAAGTATTTATTTATAACATGAACTTCTTTAACGTTAGTGCATTGCTCTATTACACAGGACAGTTTTCTATCCTTTATATTTTTTCTGTGACCTGAGCTTGACTGTATCATGTAATTGACAGTTATCTCCCCTAACAGCCTCTCCTGACATCCCTCTCTACTATATAGCTTCTCGTCCACTTGACAATACCCAAATACTTAAATGGACATTTATCTCCCCCTGGACAGCCTCTCCTGACATCCCTCTTTTCTATATAGCTCCTTTCACTTGACCTTCACCAAATACTGTAATGGACAGTTATCTCCCCTTGGTGAACAGCCTTTCCTGACAGCCCTCTTTTTTCTATAGCTTCCCTATCACTTGAAATTGACTGTATACTGTAATAAGATTATCACCCCTTGCACAGCCTTGACCTTGACAACATTTTTTGATAAGTTATCTGCCCTTGAATCTCTTCTGAAATTCAATACAGTATTGTCAACAGTTGCTGGCAGTAAGCCATTGTACACATACCTTGTTGACGTAACGAATCTCAACCTGTTGCCACTCTCCGTTGCCGAGACCTCCGAGTACGTTTGAGGAGATGGTGGTGATGTTCGACCCCAGTGAAAAGGAGAACTGTACTTGACCATCGATCAACTCAAGAGCAATGAAGTCATGGTTCTCATTAAACCGGCCATTGTAAAACAACAGTCCATTTTGCTGCTGGGTTGCAAATCTGAAAACAAAATTTAAACCATGACAATTATTATTAACTGTTTTATCTGTCCAAACACAACACTTTTCATATTAGAATACTTTGAGAAATGTTCTAAAAAGACAATTTCATCAAATGCCATCCTAGATAAACAATATCAATTAATGATGTGTCCCTGATGCCTGGAGTTGCACCCATACATACCAGTACAACAGGGTTCTTACACTTTTAAAAACATTTTTGATAAACACTGAAACTATTTGTTTTCAATTTCTTATGTGATGTAACTTTTGCTTGCAAGAAATATTGATTTAATAAATTTCAAGCATACTGGGTCTTCCAGACATTCCAGCAATTCCATCGGATGTCTCATTTAGTACTTCCTTGCTTTGGAAATGTTCAAGTTCAAGTTCTTTATTTGCTAAAGTTTTACAACTAACAAAATGTTTTGATATTGTTTCCTTTCATGAGGATACTTGATTGTATATTCTTCTTTTTCGATAAAGAAAAGTTGAAATAGATTCCCTTTAACAGTTTGGGTTATTCCTACTGATTGATACCATCCTTTTAGTCATCATATTACTGTCAAGATCTATTTCAAGAGATTTAACACTTAAATGTACTTATCAAACAAAACCCAAAAAGGATCATAAAAAAAAATTAAAAGATAGCTCACTTTTGCCTTTAGGCATGTAAACAAATACCTTTGTTGATCTTGAAATCTCAAATCTTATCACAAAAAGATTCAAATAGACTTGCTCTTTTCATGAAGTCAGTATCAAATTAGCCTAAATTGAATGTAATGATTTAGAAGTTACTAATTAATTCAATACGACAGATTATTTGGGCATTACCTCTAATTCTAGAACCAGTGAGAGAATTGAGATCAAAGACCAGGGTCATTCCTTTGTCACACCTGTATGGGAGGCACGACGCTCCAATCAACCCGAAGTGGGGATAGCGTTTACCTGGTCAGACGTGTCTTTGTGTCCACAGCACCACTCACAGACACAAGAAACACCAGATAAGGGTATAATAAAGGGCTGTACACCTTTGTCCCTTTATTTCACACACACCTCTAATTGATAATTAAATGTATAATGCTGTGCTTGTCAGCACACATCAGTTCGGGTTTATACCTTGATAATGCTTTACCAGTTATTTTTGTATTCTTTCTTTCTATTTCGTGATTGAGTTAATTATTTTTTGTCTGCTCACCTGTTAAAAACTGATTAACAACAGGAAAAGGTACCTTTAATTTCATGCCTTATTAGAGCCTTTGACCTCCAATTATGAATTCCAACACCAGTTACCTGTCAGGTGAAATTTTTTACTTTTGACCTACAGGACAAGACTACACCCATACCTGGTATCAGTTACAGGTATGGATAACCTTATCACACCAAAATCAGCTAAAATTTCAATTCCTTTTCTTATGCATCTAAATATCACTTCCATTAAAAAGAAAAGAATTTATTTGTATTGTTTATTATTTATATTTAGGAGTATCATTTTCATGAAAGTGAAATATTCAGTTTACAGTATCGGATATTAATGTGTTTTTATTCAGGAAATGGTTCAGAATCATTGAAAAATATGTGTGTACAATACAGACATATCAACTACGGGACACAAGAATGCAAACTATCTATCACATTTAAACACACCAGTAATATTTCAGAAATGTGAGCATACTAGTGTCAATAAGTCACTTGTTAATACTTGTTTGTAGTCGCCCCCCCCCCCCCCCCCCAAACACCGCTAACCCCCAAAAATTTCTTGCAAATATATTGTATTATTGCTGTTGAGAGCCATTTATTATACTGCAGCATATGAGTTGTGCCGCGTTGTTTCTATGGGAACGCCTTTCACATTCTATATCACTAATCAGAGATTTGATGAATGAGACATAAAACAACAGACTTTTCAAGAGATTTCACCACTTTTTATGCTGGTGAATTCACAGCTTATACAGCTGGGTGACAGGCTCGGGGAACAACACAAATATATAACACCTGCCTACGCCATGAACATGCAAATTTTTTGCCTAAATTATGTGTTAGTGATGTCTGTTTCAATAAATACAAACAGGGAAAGTAGACATTCTGTTCCGACCTGTGCATACTAGGTGGTATCTGATGGGTACTTCCCCCAGGAAATGCCTCGAGTATTTTTTTACACTCCAGTATTATAACTATTGCATTGTTATATATGTTTATTTGTTATTTTTGGGGACTCAGATATTTGAGTCGTGGACTATTGGTTTTCCTGTGAGACTAACACATTTTTTGAGAAACTATTAAATCTTTTAGTAATGGGATTCATAAAAATTTAGAAAAAAGATGATCAGAACTTGCCTGAAAAAGTTCTACAAAAATCACAGTCAAAGTATGTATTTCATTCTGATTGTGACTATGTCATTTATTTTTCAAAACAGCAGTGAGTAACAGTAAAATAATGTTTTGATTTTGTTCACCTCAATAAATGTATCCACCCCCCTTTCCCCCCCAACTCACGACCCTGACCTTGCCAACTCAAACACACATACTTTACCACAACTTTCTCTTATCTACATACCCTATTTAGTTCACCAATAGCTGACAAAGTCTGTACATTTGCAACACTGTCATTCTATTTCAATGTAAAATTAAGTAAATATCCTTCACATCAGAAGAGAACAGTACATTTTCCCCCTTGGTAAAGACTTCAATTTTAAGCTTAGCATAGCCCGTTTATACAAGAAAACAGTATGACTCACAGATCAAAAGCTTTGTTTACTGTAAACAATTTATACAAAGGTAAGTGGCTGGAAAGGTCTGAGGTCAACAAAACAAACCTTGGTACAGGTTAAGCAGCTACCTTGTAAAGAGATCGGGCCTACGGTATATGTCTGCGATATTTGATTTGATTTGCTATTAAATCAAACCTCAGGCGATTACTTTCAAGAATGGTTCAAATGATTGCTGTATTTTTTTTATTTATTTTTAAGTATCTAGTGCAACAAATATATTCTTTAAAGTCAAACTCGTAAATTGTGTAACATACATTTTATAGTATTTCCTGACAAAAGGATATTTACGGTATACTGACATAAGTACCCAAAGGCATGGGAGACAATTTACCTGACAAAGGACACAGCAGGCTACTAGCCTACTTAAATTCTTTGTAAACTGACCCATTGTGTGTTTACATAACTTAGAAAGCCTGTCCATTCTGTCTGTCACTGGTCAATTATGCTGACCATCCAATACCAACTGGTGTGGAACTTGACAGCATTTCGTTAAATATTTATCAAGGGATAAGTACAACAAACACAGTGGCGTATATATATACTTAGCTCTACCGTAAATGTTCCAATGTTTTGATGCCAATAAATCTTCAGCAACCATATACCCTATTACTAAAGATGACATGTTTTTTATGTCGATAAAGAAATTTCAGCGAACAAAGTAACTATGAATTTAAAAGAATTTAAAAACAATGTTCAGAACAATTAATTTAAGTAAAAATGACAATTTACATTTACTTGTAATTCATCAAAATTTAATGAGATTTACTGAAACTATCTATGTTTGTCAAATCATAAGAAAAATGCCAAAAATCCAAAGTCATTCAAAAATGAGTTATAGAGAAATGACAGCAATTAAATTATTTAAAGTTTAATTTTAAATGAAAACATCCTGTTGTATATGGCAAGATGTGCAAACCACACCTGGTCATTACAGTCTTGTTTTGTCTGTGGTATGAATAACAATAGATCAGGTTACCTTTAATTGCAAAACTTTCTCAACTGCAGACAAAAGAAATCACAAACAGACAGTAGGGAGAGATTCTCTTGATGAAAGAACAGTTCTAAACTTCAATACATCTCTTTGTTTTACTTGTACCGAAGAACTTCCTGTTATTCAATTTCATTCACCTTATATTAAGGCTTATGAAGAAATATTTTTCACCAAACTATAAAGAATAGCACAGTAGAAGGATGGTGTCATTTTTACATATATATTAAAGTAAGTACAATCATGAAAGTTGAAGTGTATGGCAAACTGAACAGTAAACTCCTACAAATGGCCCTGATTTCCGAAAAAGGACAAAAACTGCAACACAGCGGTATGAGAAGACAACATGACCAAGGTAAAATATTTTCAAAACACTTGTGATTATAGTTCATATCTAGCAACAAAATAATAATTCCAATAAAATATTAAAATATGTAAATCAGTGTTACCACATTTGACAAAGTAACAAGTACTTACTTCAGTTGGATGGTGAACCGGTTTCGTTGTTTGAGGGAGGGGAAGGTCAGGAAAGAGCCCTTTGGGAACCGCCGCGTGGTCAGCTGACAGAAGCTGTTGAAGTGTGGCTCAGAGGGGCAGCCCTCACAGCGGAAACCTCCCTTGATGAGGGGCACACAGGTGGACGGAGGCTGACAGAGGTCCTGGGGACAGGTCGCAGCATCATACTTCTTCGTCATGTTGATGTTACAGTTAGTGCCTAGATAAACAACAAACCAGGTACACAGTCAAATACAGGTAAAATGAATCATAAAACATATCAGGTAAACGGTCAATTACAGGTATATACAGTCAAATACAGGTAAAATTAAACATACAACATATCAGGTAAACGGTCAATTACAGGTAAAATCAATCATAAAATTATCAGGTATATACAATCAAATACAGGTAAAATCAGTTGTTATACTACCAGCTTGGTAGTCAAATGCAGGTAATTTCATTTATAACACTCTGATCATATCTTTGAATAAAATCTTTTATTTTACAATCATGCAGCTGATAACTTTGTCCTTCAATATTTTATTTCAACCTAACATGATTCAATACTTCTTCACAACATTTGATCATACAATTCATCTTTTGATATTCTAAGGAAGACATTGAGACAAGAAAACTGCACACATTGTGGATGTTGATAAAAATACAGAATGACATAAAATAAATTTTAATGGGTAATATTATACATAAACTGAGTTTATCAGATGAAGAGAGGAGATATAAAAATAATTTCCTTTTCACAATGGTAACAATACAATAAAAGAATCTGTATAGATAAATTTGAAATGAAACTCAGAAGAATTCTGTAATTTCAACAGCATAAAATAATACCATTAAAACTGTCAGGAACACATGATAAAACAAATATCAAACAATTGATGTGCTTCACAAACAGATACAAAATGATTATAACCAGATAAGAAATCCAGCTTTTACAAGATTTATGTTCACTGTTGACTTGTGATATACCTGCATACACCTATACCTTTCAATTACTACCACAGGTAAATCGGATAAATGTGTTTGACTCATCTATCCATAAAATGAGACTTTGATGTCAGGTATGTAAAAAGCCTATCTTGAATTTTCATCTTTGGATCATTGTTCGATGTCTAGTAAAGTTGATAAAGATAAAAAGAAGTGGATTCATTTGTACTAGCTAAAGCAGTTAAAAGTCGGTGAAGTTAAACGTACTAAATATTTATATCTTAAATCAATTGACACAGGTAGAATGTTCCCAGGATTGAACTTGAAATGTAAGCATTTGTTTTATTAATAGCCATGCACCCCCTTTTGTCAACGACTGTAAAGTTTGTTAAATCAAAGGCAACCATGCTTGTTGCTTGCAATAGATTAAAGGGTCCTGGCCTTTGCATGGGTAATGTACATCTGAGAAGATTTGAAAGGATAGGTAGAAAATGTGTCCTTAGACCTAAAATGGGCACAGGGAAAGGATGAGTTCAGTATAAATAGCTATAGATGTCTGCGTCAATACCAGTAGTTTTTACAGTTTGGTTCCAAGCATGCAGTTCTATATATATCATCTATAACATGTATTTTTTAGGATCCTGTGCAATTATGTTGCTTTTTTGGATGGGGACCATATCGACATGAACACTGGCTGCAGTAGCGAAAAAAAATCGTTTTCCTTTACTGTATTGCACAAAAATATCCAGACATGTGCACTGGCTGCAGTAGCGAAAAAAAAAAATTGTTTCCCTTTACTGTATTGCACAAAAATATCCAGACATGTTATTCAAGTATACTTTCGACCTTAAAATGTTCACCCTAAAAAATGTTCATCTTCTTGTCCTTTAAAACAAATTCACATAGTGTTGAATTACCATGTGAACTATTTTGACCCCCCCTCCACCCCATGATAAATTCACCTCCTTATTCAAGTGTGGAAATAAAAGGCAGTTAATATATTAATGTCTATCATAGTACAGTGTAATACAGTGTAATGTGTTGTACGTATATTTGTCATCAAACATGAGCTCAGAGTGGTAACAAAGTGCTTTCCCATGGTCATACTGGTATTTGATAACAATACATGTCACCACTATTAATTTTCACCAGGAAAATAACGGTACTTTTTGTGTGAAGCTTCAACCTAGAGTATTTTAAAAGTTGAAATCGACAAAGGATGTTCAAATCAACATGCAGGCTCGCAAGTGTTGTTTTAAAACCCCTATTGATTACTTAATAATACCCCGAGGTTCTCCACCACAGCCTTCGTGAAGATGCCGTGACTAGATAGTTATTAGTCTTAATTTCAAGGCTATTGTTTCCCTGAATACTATCCGATTTTCAGCCGTCTCGGATTTCTACGCCCTTCGTTCGCGGCAATAAACACCTAACAAAGGTAGACGTCCACCACAATTGCCCCGTCAACGAAAAGTATAGCTTGCGTGGCCAGCCGAGTAATACGTATAAATACATCATAACAGGACTTATCTCGTAAAGTCAAAGCTTGACCTTCAAAAACTGGGGATACAAAAGGGGCCCGTTTATCTGCCTATCAGATTTTTCTTACCTGTGTACTATTCTACCAGGAAAATAGAAAAAGGAAATGCCAACCTAGATGCAGCAGGTTATTTATTTGATTCTATAAAAATTCCCGATTGTCAACAATAAAAATGTCATATTACATGACCGTATCCAAATACTTGATTCCTAACTCTTGACTAGAATGCACTGTAAGCTAGGATTAGTCGTGCCGTTTAATTCACAGGTAGACTCGCCCATCAAAGCGGGCGGTTTAGTACAGGATAATCTCTGGCCGTCATTAAAAGATAGTTTTACATTATTAATCTGCCCGCTAACAAAAGATTGTAACTAAATTCCAGTGAATCTCTGATCCACTCAAGGTGATGAGATATAATCATTTATGCCAGGGACTGGGGTACCCTACAGTTAAAACTTTTTCGACGAAACCTGTACTGCAACAACTGAAGACCAGCTATCTGAAAATACAGGTGTTGTCAGTTGCCCGATTAAAGATATTTTACACAAATAATTCAACGAGAACAAATTTTCGGCAGACCGTACTCCTCCCATTTCTATACAATGAGAGATTGTAATGATAGAAATTGTGTCATGAATTCAGGTTTAAAGACCATAAAGGTAAAGGATCACAGATACCCGACGATATCAGCAGGTTTCGGTTTGTTGTGCATCGATTAACATATCTGATAATTAGAAATGTTGACCAGTTCCATTGTCGTGAATGCCGAGATGAATACCACCGGTATAACTCAATTTCGCGAATGCGTCAACGTCTGTCGGAAGATTCCTTGTCTAACGGCATTCACAGCAGTGTCTGTCTATCACCGTTCACATCAAAGTCCAAATTCGGAACAAACACACTTAAAATCTCGCCGCAAGACAATAGCTTCTCAAAATTTCATTTTATTTAAAAATCTCACATTGAATGGAGATGATCCGTTATCGGTGGCTCGGAATCAATCCGATCAGGCCATATTGACGAAGGTGTAACAAGACCCTGTGATCCAGTCAGCTAAATACCCATACACAAAAACCTACTAAACACCAATACGAACTGTAACAAACGGCATGTTGACTGGATGTGAACACGGTGTGCTGAGAACGAAGAGATTACACCCGAGCACAATACGCCCGGTCTGTAATGATTGTCATGGGCACTCACAAAGGACAGCCATCATTCCACATGGCCTGCAGACCTCGTCCACACAATGTTGCAATTTCTCTGAAGAATAATTTCAAGCTAATGTGTTATGCACAGAAACGGTGGCCTTGATCTGTTGGTTCTACCAGGCGTCACATGACTGCTCCAATGTCCTCACCTGCTCAGGTGTTACAGTTTTATTGGAGCACCTCAATACAAAGTGAAAAATAGCGATTCTGTGTTACCCTAATTACAAAGGAATGTATCCTTAATATCATATACAGGAAAAGAAAAGCTATAAATCAACTAATTATTATTAAAAGACATAATGTAGAAAATTGTTGGGACATCCTAGCAAATCAATGATGTTTTTATTTATTTAAGAAAATGATATAATAAAATTAAAGCTTTACAATGTTTCAAACATCCTTGGTCTTCAAGCGATCAATACTATATCTGATCTATTACCTACCACATGCTTTATAAGCTTACATATCCTTTTCTTTTCACTATAATTTACCAACTTGTACAGAAGAAGTATCTACTATGGCTATATTCGAGAATTTTAGAAGACTCTGCAATCATTCTTTTTTTCTCTCAAACCGCTAAGCACTAAGCACCCAGGGCATTTATTTGGTCATGTACGGTACAGCAAATTTCACCTTAGACTAAACTCTTCATTCATGAAGATAAGGTCTAATTCAAATGACACTGATCATACACAGGTAATTGTTTTATATAATGTAGTCCCATTTTAAACACATATAACCACGGTCAAGCAAATCTAGTGTTCAGATAACATTATACTTTTTCACCAGTCAAAGTATTTGCCCAGAATATCTAGGCACTAACTGACAGATAAATTACCTACTTTTCATTCAAAATAAATTATACTCTCAAAGAAAACTTTTTGATGTTGATCGACTCAAAAACAAAACTAATAGGGTTATAAGATGACTTTCATTGCGGTAAAGTTGTCACCACTCTGACAAACGTATCCATCCTCCCTATCAGAAAACCTAAATTACCTGTAAACATATGTATCTACCCTCCCTAATGGTTTGGTTAATAGGTTTAACATCCTATTAACAGCTAAGTTCATTAAGAATGTGCCTTCATGGGTATACTGTATGTGTGCTGGAGGCAGGGTATGTTGGGGTGTTTGCCTCCTTGCGATAACATGAATCTGATGCCGACTTTCGAGTGTAACCTCAATGAAATACCATGCCGAAGGCACCTAAACAGATTTCCATCTGGTCACATTATACTGACAACAGGTATGACGCATCTCAGTTACATGTTAAATTGACATCACCTGTATCCAGCCTCCCTAATAGAACATCTTAGTTACCTGTAAAGTTGACAACACCTGTATCCAGCCTCCCTAATAGAACATCTTAGTAACCTATAAAGTTTTCAACACCTGTATCCAACCTCCCTAATAGGACATCTTAGTTACCTGTAAAGTTGACAACACCTGTATTCAGTCTCCCTAATAGAACATCTCAGTTACCTGTAAAGTTGTCAACACCTGTATCCAACCTCCCTAATAGAACATCTTAGTTACCTGTAAAGTTGTCAACACCTGTATCCAACCTCCCTAATGGAACATATCAGTTACCTGTAAAGTTGACAACACCTGTATCCAACCTCCCTAATAGAACATCTTAGTTACCTGTAAAGCTGTCTCCACACCGACAAGAGTATCCGCCCTCTCTACGCACACACGTTCCTCCATTGAGGCAGGGGTTACTGTAACACAGGTTTACCTCCGTGTCACACAGGAAGTCATTCCTCATCCCTGGAATTTATATCATAAATGTTACCCGTTACTTAGTGATATGTGATAAAACAATCTGTTAGCAATGTATCTGTTATTAAGTTCTAATTTTATCATTGTTCTGACGATGCCCAAACATGTAAACAAAGTAAACATCTACTAAAAAGATAATGATGGTGGTATCTTGCTCTTTCTTCTACTCTTTGCGATGTATAATAAAATGAATGATTCAACAAAATATCAGTATTAACCTTCTTGAAGACTGGTATTATTTTGCAGCACTGCAAACATACTTATCTACATTAGCAATTTTCACTCTGACTGAGTACATAAGTTTATGAATAAGGCTAAATTTCAATATTTAGCTATTTGATTACTACGCTAATTTAGCTATCTGATTACTACACTAAAATATGATGGCGCTAGTACCTGTAGATTGGTACAAACAATGCGATGTAATTACCTGTGAAACCTTTTGGGCATTTACAGGTGTTACCGTTGTACGGACGTATTGGCCGGAACAGCATCATGTCCGATGTTATGAAAGGTGCAGCTTCGTCGAAGGATACGTGTGACAAACAGATTTCAAAGTTGGGGCATGGTTCAATCACACACAAGTTGTCATCAAATGGCAATACCTGAAATAAAACAACACATCATTAAACAACAGATCTCAAAATGAAGGCATCATATAAACCACAGGTTCTCAACACGATTGTCAACTGACAGAACATGAATGAAAAACAACACATCATATCAAATGACAGATCTTTAAGTGTATATCATACTGCATAAAAGGTGATGTTTGCAAAAGTTGGTTCAATGTGCACTGTGTAATGTTCAAAAGCTGATTTGCAAAATATAGAATAGATTGTTTCATATTACAGATAATTGCTATTACATATATTCACAATTTTTGAGACTTCGAAAATGAATTTATTGTCTCGCTGCGACAATGGATTGAAAGCAAGACTAATTATATAAGCTGTTCCTTTTTCAAGTGATGCTTATCAAACCTTCACTTTCCAATTGTACACCGACTGACAAAGAAGACTTGGAGAGACATATCACTCTGCAGAATTCTTGTTTATATCAGTATTCACTACAGATAATATTTTATATTCAATTTTCTTGCCATTTATCTCACCTATGGGGTATACTGTTCAGTATATGTGCTAATGTCGTACAGACTCGAGAGTTCTATAGAATATATCTACAATCTTCTCTCACAATAAACTGTACACCTACGACACGTCTTTCAATACCAAAATAAATTGGCTTCATCAATGTGAAATTCCAATTATCTTCCTTGATGCCGAATTCCAATAAACCATGTCATAACTCAAACTCTATGTAAACACACTGGGATTAATTTATGATTTCTCAGGTAATAAGTATGTATCACATAGCTATATCGTGTATCCTTTACGAGGGATCTGATGCGTGTAGGACCAGTGTATGTTATCATGTGGGGTCTTCAATAGATACATGTACCCACTTAGCACACCATATATTTAAAGTCCTGTAACAGTAAGCCTACCTGGTTAAACACGGAGAGGATGTAAATATATCTGGTCTCGTGAAATGATAGCTTGTTGTTGAAAACACATTTCGTCGGATTAATATTTGTCTACTTAATAGATTTTCAGAGCTACTTCCCTAATAACGTAGATTCTATCTTATTGACCCACATAAAATATACACGACGTAAAATACGATCAGCATTCATACGTTTAGGATTACTCAGTAGCTGAATCATTAATAACCATTCTGTATGATTGACACATCATTATGACCAGGAACATTTGTATTGTTGTCCAGTGGACCATGTGTACCATCAAAACATATATCTATCGGGAAATCCATATCCATTAATGAGTTAGAAGCCAATTTTCATGAATAATTGAAAAAAGACTGAAACCTTAAGAATAGGCGACATTTGAAGAGATTTTTTGAAATATTCCTTTGAATTGCATCGAAGTTCTTTCAGAAGGGTAAAATTTGAAGTGTGTAAATGAAATTTTAATTGTTATCATTAGGTCAAGATGACCCATAAAACTTTTTTGACAATGCTGTAAATACCACGTCTTCAAATTTCTGTATCTTGCCCAATTTTATCCCATTATAACCACAAAAATCGTGATTAAGATTTAAGTGACCTCATATTTACAAATATAGGTACATTTAATTTAAATGCAATGCAAAAAGGCATACTTTTTAATTAAGTTGAGAATACTGGATTAATACACAAAACGGAGAGATTCGATTAATTTATTTGAGTAGAAATTCACCATACGAAGGCAGAACACTTGGAGTACATTGTATAACACATATTGACATTTCCATTATCTCAAGTGAGTATGTTACATAACTGATTTGTTACAATCACCAGCCCTTGTAGTCCAACCTTATGCTTGTTGCCAGGAGAATCGTACAAAGACACACTAGCCCTGTCTAAGGGGTGGGAATGTTATATTGATCCCCATACATGGCATTATATTTAGAACACATTCACTCAAAAAACCCGACCAGGATATATTATATTGATACAGAGTGCTTTTCGATTACATGAACAATCTAACTCATTTCTTTAAAACCCTCCGAAACAAAACAGATTTAACATTCCTTACACATTCTCTGAGAACACGAATGTTTTTCTTCTTACCGGTATATATAAATACTTTTTGAGTTGTGGGAACATCAAAACGTGTTTTGAAAATACATTAAAAGGAAATAAAGTAATGGAGTAATCTACGTATGTAATTGTTGGTATCATTATTTCCCGACAAGAAAACAGCAATAACATTAGGATCAGGGAACAGTTAAGTCATTGTGACACGCAATTTAAATCTTTTACATTTAACAGTTTTGGCCCTAAAAGCATTTATCGACCGTCTAAACTTTAAGCCAGTACTTTATAATGTTCTATAGGTAATGTTTACAAAAACGCTCGAGATATTGGTTGTAGGTTTTACCTTCAATGTATACAACGAAGTTCTCTATATAAAAATCGGTCTTATTTCTGATCCGTATGTTACAATTATATCCACTGTCGCTCAATACGTAGTTTCCACTCCAAATCATTTATGATCTATCGGACAGCTCCCATATGAAAACGTCAATTATTTTTTATTGTACACCGGTTGTTCAAACAAAGCTTTGCCCCATGTGACCTAACAGTCTGATTGTGTACCCGTCAATGGTATTAAATAGTTTTGTACCGGGGGAAATGTGGATAATAACGACAAAGTGATGGCTGTGCTATACAGCCTCAATACCAACCGCGTATCGTGTTACACTCGTTTGAAAAACAGACGTCAAATATCGTTCTAAAGAAATACCGATCATTTGTAGGCCTAGCTGTCAACTTTGTCAGGTGAACCATTTGCTGGTTTTGTCCTGAAATCACCTGTACACAACCAATTTCCTCCGATCATAACTACCTTAATAACCTTGTCATGATTATATCTGCGTGCGTGTTGTAATATGCAGTAATAAACCATGAATTCAGATGCTAATTTGGAACATACACATTCAAGTGATATTCAAATGAAAATTGTGAATAACTGAAGAAAATTGGTTGGGTAGACTGATAACAATTCATTCTTCGACAGAGCTGCAATCATATCTACATCAATCCGACGGCATACATAAATGTACAGAATGGTAGATTTTTTCAACAAGCGGTTTTGACGAGAGGTCTAATTGGAACTGTTGACGTTAAGCACCCTGTGCGAAAAACTTTATGTTAATTTAGATCCTGTACAATCCTTACAGTATCAGCAAAACTGTATGTTAATTTAGATCCTATACAATCCTTACAGTATCAGCAAAACTTTATCCTAGCCATCAAAAGACCATAAAATTGTAATGCAAATATTCAAACACGACACAAAATTTCAAGCAAATCACAGGGAAATCATTGAAATGGATCAGGCACTGATATCAAACAGTAAGATTCTACATAAACATGCACCTGTAAAATGATATTTAAATTTCCGGAATAAATATCAAGTTTCTTATCTTGAATAAGTAAAATTTTGAAAATTTCATAATGTAAATTTGAAAACCATTAACTTATAGAGGAATGAAACTGTATACTAAAGCAGTCAGATATCCACGATTGTATCATGTTAGTGTTTTATTGTATACTACATTACATTTTGGGGTCAAAGGTCATTTAAATAAATCTTAAATACTGTATTTCCCTAATAAACACCCCCGGTAAGATAGATTTTTTTCAAAAATTTAATGACAGCCGAATCTTCAAAAATCCTAAAACCTTCATCATTCGGTCATAAATGTATGGTGATGAATGAGATGGTCAGACCTCAAAAGTATAGTCAAAGCTTATATGGGGTTGGAGCTCTTAGTAGGCTCAAATACAGTATAAAAGTTTGGTTACGCATTTGATAATTTATCGAACTTAAATCGAAGTGAAGTTGAACACTTAGTTAAGGCTGGATAAACTAGGAAAAAATCTGGACATCACCATACCTGAAGGGTGGAGAGATTGGCCAGTAGGATTCGTTGTAGGTAGATTTGTTCCTTGAGATACTCTGCTGGGTGAAACATCCCGTCAGGCTTACGGACCGACACGCTTATGTTAAGAATCTGAGTGTTAACGTCAGTGTCATTCTGGATGTTGAGAACAAACACATGCTTTTCCTCGGTCAACATAATGGTGGCCAAGGCATCCACAAAGAACTTGTATAGAGGGGAGAGGAAGGCCGTCTGTGTCATGTTATTTAGTCTGATGGTGACACTGTTCTGCAACATCTCCGCTCGTACCAATCTCACATACAGCTGACACGTCGCTTTCACTTCATTCCTACCATCTGAAAAGATTCAAAAATGGTTTATATTAAATCTCATGCAAAAAAGGTAAGTTACCAACAATCAAATCAATATCAGCAAAATACATTACGTAGTGCGTTTGGAAAATAAAAATTTAGTCATGGTAAGTAAAGCCACTAGCTCCGTCTATTGACAAAATGACCTCAACAACAATCACAGATTTTGATCTTTTTGTAAAGATTGAGTGCCAACAAATAGGCCCAAAGTTTGCAGCTCTAACAGATACATCAGCTTCCTTAACCCTTTCACCACTGTAGACCATATTGGACTCATCCAGATCAATGCATGGTAGAGTCTACTAAAGTTACATGGTGGTGAAAGGGTTAAGTAGAAGTGGTGAATCTCCATCATGGTTTGTCCTTTCAACAACTAAGGTTGCATATGACAATTTTAATCTTTACATCATATATTAGTTACTTAACTCATTCATCCCTACATTTTTAAACTGGACTTGCCCAGTCTTTGATATGGTAAGGTTCAAATGTGACTTTGGGGGTGAATAGGTAAACATATATCATATCTGTAGTCAATAAATCTGTCTTAAAAGTGAAATTTTAAGTTTCCAATTTTAAAATAAGTCAAAACTTGTCCTCTTACTTATTCAATCTTCGCGGTCATCTACTAATTATAAAACAGCGTGTTACTCCTAATGAGGTCTTATCATGAAAGTAGTGACAACTATTTACACTAAGCATGAATTTCTTGGTCATTCATAAAATTTAAATGCAATATTAACATTTAGACAGCTAATTCAAAGTGTCAGGGAAATGTACAGAAAACATTTATTTTATAGATAAACGTGTAGCTACATTGTGCATGCACTATCAATGAATAAAAGAGTTTTATAGGTGTTTACCAGGTAAACACTGCACCCAATGCCCCCCACTATATACCTGACAGAGTGTGTGGAACCTGCATGATACACTGGCTGGCCTACATGTGTGATCTATAGCTATGGGTGATTAATTCTGTCTTTATTGCATCATTCCCACAGGGACTGTTGCCCTAGGAAGCACAGGTCTCTAGTCGCAAGGGACAAGACATAAACACATCGTCATCAGCGTGACCTAGTTTATAAATGTACCAGAGCTTCGTAATTGATATTGTGGGTGGATTTGCTTTCAATATATGTATTCTAATTTTCTGAATATCTATTTTGATTATTTTTTTTATTAAAATGATTACCAAAATAGGTGTTTTGTAAACACAATAAATATTGTGATAGTAATGCGATATTTTGCTACAGTTCTAGAAAGTGCTCTGTGAGATTTGCTTCTCTCTTTTTCTATGAGTCAGATATTGTTTTGCCAACAGACTTTGCTCTAACATTATCTGTCTGGGGATCTAATTTAAAACGCATAAGCTTTGACAAATTGGTAACTTGTTGAAGCAATGCCTCTGAATTTTAAATTCACAGCAGGATATGAATATTATTCAACGGATACATGCTGGTAAAATTAGCTTGTGTGTGTGTTGGCTCCACCCACACATAAACCCCAAAGACCTTTTTAAATGTGCAACTCTGAACACAAAAAAATTGGACTTTTCAGACAAACCATGAACTGCACTGATCTCTATATTACAACTCATAATTTGTTGTGTCTGGAAATGAGTTTTTGTATATTTCCGCTCATTAAAATTTCAACATTGGTACAAGTCCTACTAAAGTGACAGTAATTATTTCTTTCTACATACAACTCTACCAAGCCTGCATGCTTTCATTAAGTTATATAATAGGTATATGGACGTGTCGGTACACCCCTCACTTATTTAATCCAAAAAGATTGCAAAGACCACCTAGCTACATTACATCAATTAAAATTTCTCACCAAAAAAAAAAAAATCAATTATAATTAAGTACTCATTTCAGGACTTTCACATTTGATTAATGTACGTGACATAGCGTGAAATTTAACAGGTTTCTTTCTGTATCCTGCCCTATTAAAAAAAATTGTGACCTACTTTAACATGCTCAAGAGGGAGTAAAAACGTTTATAGATGTGTCCCAACGCTTAGGCAAACAGTGGTGATAAACCGTGCATTCTTGTCCTCCACGAAAATGGGACGGTTTCTTTATAAAACCACACAATACTTTATCACAAGGTTTTGACAGGACATTTATAGGAGACCGTAGAACTTGACAAAAATTTACATATCGGTACATGCCCTAAATCGCTGATCTACCTTTGTATACCTGTATAAAATCACACAGGTAAAAAAGGAAAGGCCCAGGATGTATTTGGTCTATAGCCTGAAGTTAGTGGCTGTCTGAATGTTCTCTAGATATCAAACATCTTTTCTAATATGGAAATTACAACAGCTTATCTGTTTCACATGTGTACTCAAGATTTATTTTAGATACGAAAATGAGAAAAATCTCTCCGGCTGAACATGTCAGATGCAAATGTGGAAATAAAGCTCAAAATCTGGTAGTCAAACAAAATCCTTTTCAATAAAATCACAAGCACATCTTAGCTAACTACAGGAATTCACAATAAGTTATCAAGTACAAATTTAGTGCATCATAGGTGAATTTCTTTGTTTAAGATTTACTAATTTGTCAATACCTGAAACATGTCTGCTGTTATAACAACATACACACTAGATACCCCTTTTTATCTATACCAGAATACACAGCTTCAAAAATTTAATGAAATGGGATATGCCTTTACACTGATCAAATAGAGAATCAGTATCTTTCATTTTTATTCAAAAATTTCAAGAAAACCTTGAGAAATGTATTCTTAACATTTTTTTTTTTTAGATATACACTTGTTAATAATTATTTTCTCCCATCAGACACCTGTGTACATTACCGTGATACTAAGTCTTTTCGTCCTATACAAAGATGACATTACACCAGCTCACCTTAATACTAACACAATGGGAGTTCCCTTGCCACCTGTACAGCATTATTTACCCAGAACAACCCGACTAATGGTGCTGTGACTTATCCCTGGTCAATATTTGTTCCTCGGTCACCTTACCGTGTGATCTGTATACCCCATTTACCCGTACCTGTTGTCAATGCCGGACTTAATCTTGACAATGTTTGTCAACTGTATCATTAAATAGCACCTCCATTGATGCCGTAGTTGTCTTGAACCTGATCGTATCATGTATCATGACTTATCCTTACCAGATACATCAAGACTTTTAAGTTTTAGTCTTTGAAAACCCTATTTGTCAAGTTTTCCATATAATCCTCACACTATGTTTGTAAGCTACAATTAAATATCACCACGGTTGATCAATATTTGTCTGGATTTTACCCGACACCATATTTACCAAGAACCTGCAGTAGTTACATATATTTACCTTTACCATTTCCCACTGGTTTTTAACCTCTGTTTATAATTTATACAGATATGATGAATTGAAAACTTCAAAAGAAGTACTACTAGTTAATTATATATAACACCTCGATTTACTAAAACCTTTATCTCTACACCCCTTATTTTACAGTCACCATTGAAACCAAGGCAGCTGAAATGGCAGATACTACATCAACAAATTGTTGAAAATATTCTAATTATATAGCTAATTATTTGAATAATCATAATCAAAGTCAGTTAAGGTATTTATTGGTCCATAAGGAGTATGTTTATACTGTTGTTATATATAATCTAGGTACCATATTTGCTGCTATGAGCCCCCCTGCTTTTACAATTAAGGGCTCCTTTCCCTTTTTGGGCACAAATCAAAATGATATAAGTATGCCTCTCCCATCGACATATACCCTCTAATCTGGCCCCCTGTGGTAAAAAAAATTAATAGTACTTCATATTTCATATCAGACACTACAGTCTCGTGATGTTTTCCAGTGTTAAGAAAAGAACAATGATTGAATTTTCCCTGGTTATGTGTCTGACAGTTATGTCATCTTTACAGCATTTTACCGCCACAACGTTTATGATCTTAAAAGGGGGTCGCCTTCAGCAATTATTCAAGCACCCTGGATTCTAATTACAGTAGATTGTAGCTGTTTCCTGTTGTAAACTGGACAACAAATCCCACTCATCCAACCCACAGCATATATAAGATTTGAAATCTACCGGAATATATATTTGTGCTGAGGCCATTACTCAACCAGTTGTCTCAAGATTTCATTTTATCATGGTAATGAGATAACCATATGTAAACAGCTCACTAACCAAACATGTGGGACCACATTGATGAGATAACCCACAGCGGCCATACCATTGACTACCCATAAAAGTCAAGTGGGGTGTCCAAACCCTGTCAACACGTTTGTACAAGCCGATACTCCGGTAAAGCAAGAGGACTGCAATCAGATTTGACTTCGAGTCATTCAACCTGAATCTACAATTTTTCCTGAAGGTCCTTGTAAGGTTCAGCATTCCTTGGATTCGTGAACTCATGCAATCGTGAAGTTATCATGTACTTTTCTTAGTTTCAATGTTCTCATCTTCTACATAAAAGTAAAGCGATGTGTGAAGATGTAGCTTTCTGTACTGGTTATATACTGGTACAACCTATTTGTCGTGGATTTGTACAAGAGTACAATGAATTATCAATGTCCCTCCATAGACCAAATACTTGTAAATGAAAATCTAGAAAAGTACTGTATATCCGGATTCCCTCAAAATTTTCATTCTTCACCTATAAAATTTAAACTGCTGTTAATTTCGCTAGTCTCACATGATTACTATATATAGTGTGGTATATATGTACTTACATTCACTGTCATGATAAACCTGCAATTACTGCCAAGGGTGAAAAAAGCCAATTATTTAAAAACTGCTGTGAAAATGTTTTGGTGTACAGTATTAACTTTAGAAAAAAAGGTATGTCTCTAATATAAGACTTTGAAAAAAGTCAATCTGTTTGACAAAAACCTGGAGATTACGTGTAATTTTATCTCCTGATGCTGTACAGGGATCACTCAGATCATGCTTTAAAACATAACATTTCATCGGCAGCTACATCATGTTTTGACAGACATTGTGGTGTCTATGCCAAACCCCATCTCACGTCAAATCAATATTTAATGGCTAACAGTATACATTCTGCTGGCAGAGACCATCACACTGTCTGACACCAGTTTTTATTAAGATACGCGCACATGCCATGATGGTGATCTGAAAATCCTTACGTTTTATGTTTAGAAAGTTAACTATATACCTAACGTCCCTATTACTCCACGGTGTAGATGTACTGTGCATCATAAAATTTAGCATAATCAAACATTTAAAAAAAATATTGAAACGAACCCAAAATATTGGAAGGAGATATCTTATATAGAAAGCTAGTGCTCAACTAACACCAGAACTGTGTTGATGTTAGGATTTAATTTTTTGGATCCCAAAATTGCACACGCTGGTATTAATTTGACAAGTTGCAACGGGAGCCAAATATTTACGATAATTTGCTGAAGCTGAAGATATTATCTATAATTCATGGAAAGTACGTTGTAGTTACATGTCCTGCATGGTGTCAATTCTGGAGCCTTCCTGATCTATTACTTCATGTATCATGCACAACAAACTGTGCCAATACATCATGCAAATTTTAACCTTACTGAAAACAAACTTGAACATGGACAGGTCAGGAAGGGCCCAACTTGTGAGTGACCGTATATATACCTCCACCCCCTACCTCCTACCCTGGGTCTATTTCAACAATGGTGACCTTGACCTAAGATCACATTTTGAATTATTACACATCTATACACAACACAATGTATCACCACGTCAAGTTTCAAAAAGATTATAGTCTTTCGGATTATCAAATTGTCTCCGGAAACGGAGGTGTGGACAGACATACAGATTCCTGTACCCCACCCCTGCTAACTTAATATAATATATTATATATGGAATTTCACTGTACAGAACTAGATATAAATACCTATATCCCTACCCACCTACATTGTCAATCGTCTGTCTGACCACCTCCACACATACATTTCCTAGCGTTCATCTTCATGACTCAGATTTGGACGCTAAAATCTCTTCAATAGAATTTCATGAATAGGTTGTTGCATTAAATCGGTGTCAATCTTGATGACTTATCATAAGCAGATGGTGCGGCACTTTGACTCCAATAAAATTGTAATTACCAACCCATTAGAACCAACCGATTTCTTCATTCAATGCAGAGGACACAACAATATTTCTCCCATTTCATGACGGTAGTCGGAAGTGAGGTATAGAACCTGGACTAACTCCACTCTTCATTCAGACTTGGGCATACATGTTAACTATTCCATTAAGATTAGATATATATTTCTACCATTCAACAGATGTTGTGGTCTACCTTAGCAGCAGTAGAATTGTTTTCTTTGCTCATTACAAGAAGCAACACAAGATTTCTCAGATTTTTACCATGAAAGTCAAAGATTTATGGTAATCTTAATGAATTGATTTCTCACTCCGAGCTTGACTTTTATCTTTCCCATTCATTAGATCTTGTGTCATAAGTTATATTTCTAGATTATGAGTCTGAACATCAGAACCAGGAGTGCATATCTAGGCCGGCTTCCTCGTCACCATATTGATCAGGGAATCCTATATGGTACTACCAGTACTACACAACTCCAATATTGATTATGAGGACATCTTCCTAGCATCACATGCAACAGGCCAAGTAGTACAGGGCTATACCCATTCAAATGTCGTTCGCCAGTGTGGGAGAGAAAACTGTCATTAGCGGCGTTAGGCATTTCAAAACTAAGGGATGTAAATTTGTTCGTGATGAGAAGTCATTTTGGTTTAGAAACAATTCTGGCTTCGTAGGTTGTTGCCTGCGACAATATTATTTCAACTGAATCTAACTCTACCCCAGATCAGCAAAAAAATCTCTTATATATATTATACAATTTTCTGAAAATCCAATCAAAATTCAAGCACAAATGGAAATTCTCAAAATCTTGATTCAGACATTTATATATCATATTCAAGGATGTACAACTAAATATTTAGTAGCTAGCTATATACCTGGTAGACCACAGAGATCTACAAGCTCAACCCATAATTTCAATTGACAATTTCAATTGACAATTGACAATTTCAATTGACCTTAGCGTCTTAGTGGAATTGTGCACCCTTGCTGATTTTCATGTTTTTAAATTTCCTTTTTGTATATTACTCTATCAATAATACATGTAATATCTACATATATGATCACCTGTTGATTTTTAAATTCATCTTACAAGATATGAATCTAGTAACTACTATGAGCCTTTCTGCAGGTTCAATATTACCATATACACATATATCGATTATGGAAATACTTCCGAAATCAGAGAGGCTGTTTTGTTGAATAAAACACATTTAATATATTATAAGAAGTCATAAAGCTAGAACTTTTGGCATGCATTCAAACTCCCATTCTGTCGCATGGCAAGTCAGTATCATGTAGGTGTTTCAAATTAGTCCCGACATATGCCTCAATACGTTCCTTTGAGCCAAAACCTTTTATCAGAACAACATTAAAGACTAACTAGTCGGTCAATGTAAACACCTACAATTCGTAGCTTTTCAACATGTTATTCCGTACGTTTTAAACACCAAAACATAATAAAAGCATTGGCAGACATTTTGCAGGTCTAAAATCACAACACGCCATTACTTGTAATGATCCTACACAAATATGTACATTTCGGCCCTAAGATCTAAATCTGATCAGTTAAAAGCTTTCTAACGATCAGGTCACGATCAAGTCACGGTGTGTATCCTTTGATCGGTCAGATCTGAGGAAATTCCTTCACGACCAGTCATGCATGACCGTTTTGAGACTGTATCAGGTATGTGTGATGTACTAATATCTATGGGGACTGAACCAGCTTTGTAACATAAACTACATGCTATATAAGACACAGGTTCCATAAAGCCATCTCAGCTATCTCGGCTATTAAAAAATATATATTTATTAATCCTAGGTAAACTGTGTGCCTATCATTCTCTTTGATCGGACCTAGGCTACTTCTCAAAGCTATGAAAAAATCTAGAGTGATCAAATGCTTGATTGTCAGGAAACACAACAGGTAGGTTTGGTCAGATCTTGTTGGTCAGTTCAAAAGAACTGCGGAAAATCAATTATGCAGACCGACATGGAAAACTGGTGCAGACTCCAGCAGTGGAATAAATTATGGAAATTACACAGAGAAGCATATGGTTTTTAGAGTCTGGTAATTGTATACATGTATGGACACATGCATAAAAGAAACGGCCACCATTTATTGTAAATAAAAATATTTGTTGATGTAAAATCCTCTCACATTCCTGGTCTAAAGATAGAAACATTAAAAATGCCTATATGCAGTAAAACCTAACTCCATGCACTACATTAATTCAGCCAAGCATGCAGTAAATCCTCGGCACCAGTATTTGCCCTCAGCAGAGGTCAGTTGAGAATAAATCTTGTACAATCTATAACCACCATCAAGTCTTTTCCTGCGATCAACCTTGTTTTCCCTTGTCAAATCAATATGCAAAATCAATGCCAGACCATTAAACACCATTTGTTCTGAATCAATACCCGTCTTTTTATAACAGCTAAATTATATGTTTATATGTCTGCTGATCAAGATACGGACATTTTTCGTTATGTTCCCGAAGTGATGTTTCAGTATACGGGTTGTAGCTAATGGTATATGGTAATTGTCACACATTCTGGTCTACAATCTGCTCATCTCTACTCGCCGGTCTGTGTTTGTGGTAAATAAATGGGCAGATATAATTGCTGACAAACACTGCTGGGGACAAATGGACCAGAAGTTTTTATAGGTGCAAAATATCTTCGCTATACCCGAGGCAGAAGCATTTACATGAGACAAATGTCCAATGCTTCTGTTTGTGAATTTTACCAGATTGAGTCGAGGCAAGCTATATAGCTAGCTATCACACTAACCATTGTTTTGTTTTTTATATTAACATGATGATGACGCTAGTACATATGAAATGGCCATGGCATGTACAAGTCATCACACTTGTTCTGTTACATTATACAACTATAAAGAGAATGTTTGCCATGTTTTCATCTGGATCTGACACCAGCATCATTACAAAATATCCCTATCATGGCAACATATAGCATATCCTGAAAGAAACAAAGCTGCGAGTCTTCCCTTAATAACACTTTTTTAAATGTTCCACTTTTAATGTGCTACCATAACAATTTCAAAGCTGCCCCCCACCTTTGTTTGATATATGTATAAAGTGAAAAGATGCCCTAAAGACACCTTGCTTGATTTTCGTGATGCTGCAGCATTCATATACAATGCATTCGTCTTTAGTCACTGACGCATAGATGCGAAAACAGAACAATTATTCTATAGATCTATGTATTGCAAACAAAATCTTTCTTGTTCTTACAGGGAAAATGGTGTTAATTTACAGTTACCTGGTAAATGCATAAATATCTAAAGAGAACAACATTTGTAGTGGATATATGCTGTCCATGCACTTGCTGACCTTTTCACCTGTTACAGTAATGACTTAAACTTGAATTCTGTCGATTCTACGCTATAGAACTGGAAGTTAACAGAATTTACTCCAACATTAGGTATCTCTTCTAGCTGAAGGAGTATAAATATTTGCCGAGTAAAATCGTGTCACATAACCTACAGGTAAATAGAGCACCTGGGTGATGTCCTTGTATTGACAAAGGAACAGATTCAGTAAAACCAGCGATGTTTTCCCCATTAATCAATACAAACGTGAATCTGACAATGGCATTTTGTCTGGCAAAGTAATGGCTGGCAGAGTAGTTCAGGCCTAAACCAGAAAGCTAGTAGTATTGTATGTATTTTTAATGGTCCTTGCTGAATTGCAACTTGCCTGTTATACCGACTACAGTCATGCATTGCATGGATATAAATATATGCCTGAGTACAGGCTGGTCAATTTTTGTTACAGAACTAGATTATGTGTCAGTCAGAAGGGTCGTTTCAGCCAAACAATTAGCAGATTTTCATTCAATAAAAGGTCATATCAGCGAAACAATTAGCCGATGTTCGTTCAATTTCAGGTATTAAGTTCTGGGATCAATTTCAGTTTAGTGCTGGTCTGTAAACATACTGAAATTTGTATCCTGTGACACTGAACACCATAGGAAATAGGAATAAATGAATTGATCAGCTACCTGTAGTATATATTACGTCAATTACATGTATCGGATTTGCTTGAATAATCCAACATTTAAATCTATGAATGAAACAATGTATTAATTAACAAAATTTGTGTTCCTTTCTTTTGTTTATGTGTGTCCCCGTAGATTTTCTGGAAAAAATATTAAGAATATTGACTCGAAATTTCAACACCAGAAAAACATTCTACCTACACGTACTTCTATCTAGTTGTATTTTAATGCAGAGGCTTAATTTTAAGACAGATTTTAATAACATCATAATCTCTTTTCCCTAAGAGCCATATTCAATTTCAACACATTATCACTAAGTACAATGAGTAAAAGAAGTGAGACTTGGGAGAAATTTCAATGACTCATGGCCTGGAAGATCTGAAGACTCCACAATGCAACTTACAGGCGACCAAGTTAAAATACAGTAGTTGCATGGTAGCTATATATTTATTGGTTTGAATGAACTTAAAATTAACAAAAACACCAACTAGAAATATCAATATCCCAGAAACAACTGGAATTCCAAACAGATACGGTCATATACAGTCATAAAATACCATTTCATACTATTATTGGTAATAAAATATAAATACAAAGTGTTAGAAACACCATTACTCTAAAGAGAAACTTATTACTGGTGACTTATAGCTACTGGTACAATCTCCACATGTTCTGATTGTAGGAGAGAGGAAATGGGGCCATTAAATACTGAAGAAGGGGCACCATTGGAAAGGCAAAGTAGGGATCAATGGCCCATGGATCCCTCAGGGGAGAAAATCTCCATGAGACTATATAATTATCATATATATCTAATGTCGAAACATTTCTATAATAGGACTAATAGCTAGTGAGGCCAAAGAAAACCATAAATTAAGTTACTTATGTGTGTTTTGGTCCCCTGGCAATTTTGTATGTATGCTAATTAAGATCTCTTCAATACCCTGTTTTTCCCCTATCTCAATGTATGTATATGTGTAAGATACCTGTGTCCTATGTGGGATACCAGCATGCAAAGTAATCTATACCACATAGGTGCAACTAGACACCTCCAGTGCATTGGCATGTCATTCCATAATCAGTTAGTTAAACAACTGTTTCATCCATGCAAGCCTCTGTGTTCCAGTGCCACAACTTCCGTTTTCTAGATCTTGACAAAGATCATTTGTGTTAAATAATAACTCTTTGTCACTGCACCAGCGTTTAAGCACCATTTTTGTGGTGGAAGTTATCAAACAAGACCAACAACACAATTTCAAGAAATGATAAAGTCTAGATGAGGCAAAGTATGTTTCTAAAATCCCTTAGTGTGCCCTCGTTAGAGCAGGTGCGCTCTTTGAGTAAAGTACAATATATATTAAGAATGATGTTGTAACCTGCCCTCTTTGGGGGAAATACGGTAAATAAAGAATGATGTTGTAAACCTGCCCTATTTGGGTGAAATACAGTATATAAAGAATGATGTTGTAAACCTGCCCTATTTGGGTGAAATACGGTATATAAAAATACTGTTGTAAACCTATTTCTTTAAAAATTCAGTATTGTGCACTTCTGGGGCATATGCACCTGATGATACTGGTCTTGCAAAACCATGTTTTTGTGGAAGAGTCACAATATATTGATTAAACTTTTAACCACCTTGTGGAAAAAATGTGGGCTAGGGAGTACAGATGATTAATTATACTCAGAGAAATACACTGTCAGAGTGTGAACATAGACATACATGGGCTGGCTCCTTTATTGTGAGTCAACTGGATTGAAAAATGTCTTCACCATGAATTCATGGTGACACCATTGAGTCCCATACAAAGTTATTTTAGTTTTTATTCCCCGTCAGTGAAAAAAGTATATAGGTAGATTATATTTAAAAAAAAGTTTATATCATATAGCACATATAAATATTTGATGCGGACAATGTCGGGGCCAGTCACCAGTACATAATTACATGCAGAGAAATGTTGATTTTTATAAAAAGTGTTTATTAGCTTTATATAGGCCTCATTGTGGTATATCTCCTACAGGTAAAGTGCACAATAGCAAGTCAAAAACTGTGGTGTCACTGTCTTTGTTCCGTCTGTAATTTTAACGGTGAATATGATCCTATTTCTGTCTGGAAATGAATTAGAATACCAGTCATAAGGAAATTCAAATACAGTATAGCTAGGGTAGAATTAAATGATAGGATTACATTCAAAGCCATGGCTGGAAATGGGTTTCAAACACACAGGTTCATAACAAAATATACAGGTAATTTGCATATACCTTACTGTACCGCATACCTTACCTAAACAAGAATTTTGAATTTTTTCCCTTAACTTATTTGGAAAAAGAATGTTGCAGTTTAAGTAAATATGAATATTCATGGCCAGATAAAGAATCCTTATTTACCTGTATACAAACACGACTCCCTTTATGCTAGCTCTGTGAACATCTCACCCAAGGTTTTATTTACATAACATCATAAATAGTGTTAAGAGATTGTTGTTTAAAATTATAATTGGACACATCTCAATTTTAAAACGAAATTTCAAATTTATAACATCTACATTGTATGGCTCTTAATTATAAGAACATAATTAAAATCAACACTGTAAAATCATAATAAATTGGAAACTTTTAGATTCTTTTATCATATCATCAAGAGTTTGACGTTCTAAAGTCAATGTTGAAGTCTATAAAAATTTCTAGTTTATCTGTTCTATCCAAGTATACATGCATATATATGACAATGCATAATGTACATATGCACACGACAACTTAATCTTCCAGTTTTTTCCATAACTCCAGGTAAAGCTGTGTTATAAACCCTACATGAGGAAAATAAACAACGAATTTACAAGTTTCAAGGTACAATATAATCCCTCTCGATTCAAGAAAGTCTACAATATCACAGGATACTTGAGATTCTGATTCATCGGGCTGTTCTAGGTATTTGCACCTGTTGTGTATTCATAGTCTTATAATGTGACATAACACATACACACACCTGTAAGAGCTAGACCTTTTCAAAACTCTTCTCCCACTCCAAATCTATGGTAACCTACATTTGTACATACTGGTAAATTAACCAAAGTTACATAATATCTCTCTATCCACATATTATGAATACTTGGTAAATAAAAATTATATACAAACTGACATAATTGGCATATATCTCAAGTTTTAAGTATATTTTATGTCAGGAACAAACGTGAACAGTTTTGGTTTAGACGTTTCTTTCGTCATGCATGATATCTGCACATGATTACGAGATAGTGTGTATGATTCACCTGAAGCTAATTCTGAACGTTTGCTTAGATATTCACCTTCAAACTGCACAATTCATGAATAATGGGTATTCAGTTTTAAATATTAAAATCTACAACCCAAGTCATGCCGACACCACTCATTAAATAAAACTGAATAGTGCCAGTGCTTATTCTCCCTAATTAAAATCAACAATTATGTTTAATCTTAATGTCATGTCTGGCAGGTAAAGGACAAAGATTCAAGGTCCTAACACCATATGGAATGCACATATTACACAAACCCTAAAACCCACATTAATCATGTGAATTATGAACATGTTATTGACAGTTGTTAATTCATTTGTTGTATTTATAAATCACGCAGGTATTTCTGTCCATTGCAGGTACGATGTATAATACTTTTACACATATATAGAATATTAAGAAGTTATACCTACATGTTTATTTATCTTGAATATTTCAGGTGTCTATATCATTAGAATACAAAACACACATGCAGGTTTTGGCAATATAGATATACCATGGCCAGGTACATGCGATATACAATACCATCAAAATATAAGCTTTAATCTTGTTTTATATTCTGCCAAGTTTCTACATACCTTATATTGTATTGTACATGATCATATCTCATTTCATATATATATATTGGCCCGATCATGATGAACTACACTATAGTACAAAATTGAATAGCCTGCCAAAGTAAAATCAGCTTGTTTTGTGAATAAAGTTCTTTGTCTATTTACCTAGTAACCTACATAATATAAAATAATCCTGCTTCCTCAATATTCAGTGTACAGAAATATTGTAGTCTTACTAGTTACAATAGGTTAAAATAATCAGTAACTGTTTGAACTTATTTTATATAGTACATACTCTAATAATTGAATCAAGAGTTTTGATGTGAATAAACGGCCAGCATACACATAGCACCTCCCAATCGTTAGTGGGTTGCTGCAGGTGCTTGTAGGGTTGATTGGGAGACATCATTATCACTACCACAGGAAGTGATCTGATGTACAGGCCTCTACTACTGCCCTAGGTCAGATATCCATCTACATTATAACAACCACACGATCATCATTCTGTCAGTAATCCATTGTTTCTATGTGCTATGTAGTATTACAAGCAGCTTGACAATCAGAAATTTATTAACACACTTTTAGATTCATGATTAATCTAAATTATTCTTAAATATCTGTAATTTTTTCTTAGTTCAAGGGTAACATATTTTCTCTCCCTATAACCCCCTAAGTAACATATTTTTCTCTCCTTAACCCCCCTCAAAAACAAATTTAATATAGCTTAATTACTTCACGTGGAATGGAAATTACTTCCTTAGTAATATAAAAGCAGGAAAATGAAATTTAACACTAGTTAAACATCATTCTTTATATACCGTATTTCACCCAAAGAGGGCAGGTTACAACATCATTCTTAATATATATTGTACTTCACTCAATGAGCGCACCTGCTCTAACGATGTCAAATGTAGACATATGTGCTGTCTAATTCAATTTGACACTTAAGTGTTGCCATATCATATCAATTAAATTTTGAAACCTGTTGACAGCACATCAAAATCTACTGTCAGTGGGATATTCTAGTTCCATTGTCCTCTACATAAGGCAATGATGTGAACTTTCAACAATAGCCTGGGGGATCTATAAACATTTGTCAACATGTGTTCATTGTTGTTTGCACTTATTCCTGGAATACATTGCCACCTGTCAATCAGCTATACATGCAGGTTTACTACACTGCAGTCTCAGGAGGAGATAATATTGTAACATTTATTATTAGTGGTTTTTTTTTCTAATATTTGCATGATCAACAATTAATTTTTGAATCAATACCTGGTCATTGCTTAAGAATTCAATTGTTCTTGAACAAAAACACATGCATTCTGAATATTTAAAAAAAATGACTGGTTAGATTCATATTTTTTACAATTACAACAGCGTTTGGAGTAAAAATATTTTCATAAGCACTCAAAACTGAACATAACTTATAATTCCTTTAGCTCTAGCTGTGGCTGTCATGAAACTGCATTAACTCATTCACCCCTAAAGACACATTTGAACTATTCCAATTCAGATGTTGGAATAGTTCATTATGAAATTTCAGGGGTAAATTAGTTAATTAATACAGGTCTATTGCAATTACTGAACCATGATTTTGAAGTCAAAAGGTATTGGCAACTGCGACAAATCACCCAAACACATAATAGTATATGTAGCTTTATAACAGTCCACGTTTATCTCAATTCTTCATTTTCTTAGCAAGAATAAAAAAACTTACCTATATGTTTCTTACAAAAATAAACATAACATATATTTTTGCAATACATGTAAAAATTATGCAACTTACCTGAAACTTTGACTTGAAAGGTGCCGTTTCTAGGGACATCCGAGTTCAATCTATAATCTAGAGTTAACTGTCCTGTCGACTGATTTAGATGAAGGAATTCTGCATCATTTCCTGCAACAAACTCGTAGACAAGTTTAGCTCTGTCTATCTCATCCGGATCAGTTGCAGGGACTCGCCCTATGACTCCTGTGATAAAATTGTCATCGAAGTTGTTGAAAATAATTGTAAAATCCTTTAGAATAGGCTCATTATCATTTACATCTTGGACCATGATTAGTACAAGAGCTTCACTGAAAAACGGATCCGACTTTGCTCTGATCAAAACCTGGTACACCTTTTTAGTTTCTTCGTAATCGAGATATATCAAATTTCTTAGAATTGCTGGTCCCCCTGGACGATACTCTAATTTAAAGAAGTCGGCGTCACCTCCTCCAACTTTTTCGTACTCCACCTCGGCATTAACCCCCTCATCTGGATCAACAGCAGACACCTGAGCGATGATCGATTCCATAGGGATATTCTCCATCACTTTAATTTCAATAGTGCTACTGGGAAAAATTGGTCGATTGTCATTGATGTCTTCAACACGAATTGTGATGATGGTGGATGTGGAACGAGCCGGAACACCCTTGTCCACGGCATAAGCCTTTAGCACATATAGGCTTGTGGTTTCTCTATCCAACGGCTGAGCTACTCGAATTGCCCCAGATGCGGAATCAATTTCAAAATCCCCATCTCCATCATTTCCACCCTGAAATGTGTACTGGACGAATGCATTGTCCTGTTCATCTCTGTCTGTGGCAGTTATTTGTAAGACTCGGAATCCATCTTGAGCATTCTCCACGACACTACCTTCGTAAGCTTTTTGAGAGAACTCCGGGGAATTGTCATTCATATCATTAATAATAACAGTGACATCGGTTGTTGCAGTTTTGGATGGAACACCATGATCTTGGGCAGTTACATAAAACGCTTCTCCTGTTTTCTTTTCCCTGTCTAAAACAACACGCGTGAAAATTTCGCCTGAAGTGGAGTCAATGTAAAATGAGGTGGATCCGTGTAGTTCGTAAGTCAATCGAGCGTTTTCTCCGATGTCGTCGTCCAAGGCCACTACTTGGTACACAGATGTGTCGATGGCGATATTCTCCTCAACGTTGATAGTATAGGGAGTTCCTTGGAACACCGGAGTGTGGCGATTTGTGTCTAGTATAAGAATGTGGACTTCAGCCTCGTCATACTTCCCTCCCTTGTCTGTGGCACGGACACCAAGGACATAACGGGACACTTGCTTGTAGTTCAGGTGTTTGTTAACTTTAATAAGCCCTTCTCCATTGAGGGTGTTGATTCTAAATGCATCATCCTGATTCCCAGATATTATAGAATAATCCACCAGAGCATTGTCGCCACTGTCAGCATCCATGGCTGTCAAACTTAGTATGACCTTGGCACCAGGTTCCTCATCTTCTCGAACAGTCTTGTTGTAAACGCTGTGAGGAAATATTGGATGATTGTCATTGACGTCACTTATTGTTATTGTGACATCCGTTGTTGCGGATCTCACTTCTGTGCCTTTGTCTTGGACTTTTACAACAAATTTATACATATCTCCAGCTTCCCTATCCAACGGCAATTTTACTTTTATGTCGCCCGTATTTTCCTCAATTTTGAAGGGAAAATCAACTGGTGTTAACAATAAAGAGTAAACAAGTTCACCGTTAAGTCCGTCATCTTTATCTGTGGCTTGGACCGACAAAACTGTTGTGTTGACAGCAACATCCTCTTTTACGGAGTGTTGATATGGGGGTGCATAAAAATAGGGGTCATTGTCATTAACATCCAAAACTGTCACCCGAACCACTGTTGTATTCGATCTCATTGGTGAGCCTCCATCTTGAGCACGAATCAACAGGGAATATTCACTCACTTTTTCCCGGTCTAGAGCTGCCTGTATTGACAGCTCACCAGTACTTCTATCTATCTTGAAAGTATTGTCAGTATTTCCGCCAAAGATGCTGTACGATATGATTCTGTTGTCGCCCTGGTCAGTATCAGTTGCGGACACATAAGCAATGACAGGGGAAGAGGTGTAATCGTGACCCTCTGGTATATTGACTGTGTAGAGTTTCTGTGAAAACTGAGGGCTATTGTCATTCACATCCTGTATATTAATGTTGATGGTAGCGGTGGAAGACTTCCTAAGAGATGTCTCGCCCTGATCCATGGCCTGTACCAATAGCTGATAGGAGGCTTTCGACTCTCTATCCAGGAGAGTCTTGGTAGTGATACTTCCAGAAATAGGGTCAATCATGAACGTTTGGCTAGCTGGTCCAGAAGGATTGATAATCCTATACCGAATCTCCTGGTTGTCACCCGAATCTTTATCTGTCGCCCTGACAGACATGATTGTAGTTGAAACACCTATACTTTCCTTGACATCTTGATAAAAAACACTTTTCTCAAATACTGGGGCATGATCGTTCACATCTGTGACTTGAACTGTCAGAAAAGTTTGTGCATTTCTAGAAGGAGAACCATTATCTGTCGCTATAACCTGCAGGTAATGAACGCGGATTTCCTCCCTGTCTAAGCGTTTAGTTGTGTTAACGCGTCCCATGATTGGATGAATGGCAAACATCTCCTTACTTCTCTGGTCACTGGTGGCCTCCAGACTGTAGGTCAATGTTCCGTCGTTTCCTGTGTCGTCATCGGTGGCCGTTATTGTGATCACATGCAAGCCAGGATTCTGTTCTTCTAGAACACTTTTGGTATACATATCTTGTGCGAATGCAGGGGGGTTGTTTATTGTAGTAGCTCGTTTTAAACGTATATGCCTGGAGCCCTGACTTTTTATTTCGTACATGGTGGGGTTGATTTGGACATTCCTTAAGTTATGGATCACAACATTTACCTTCATGTCAGTCTCCATATCTTTACAATACATTATGAGATTAAAATTGAAAGACCAGTTATGACTGTGTAAGCATACCTGCCTGTCTGTGATAATGGACGCAGTTTTCCTGTCGTGAATCAAACTTTGAGTGTCGATACTGTTGACAAAATTATTACATGATCGGAATGATACTGGAATGTGATTATTTATATCTAAAATATTTTGATCTGGTTGAATACAACCATTTTCATTTAAAAAATTGCCATATACCACAATGAAGTATGTTTGCCTTTGATACGTCCGTTTCTGCTTCCTATGGTCTATTGGAGTTAGGCAATGTTCTCCTTGTAGTAACAGGGTTGTAACGGTATGATTAGCGGGCACCTGTCCTCGTGTTTCGTGGGTGTTTTTCCTGGCTAACACCCTATATAATGAGGGACTGTCCTCCTCACATGACACATGTTTATTGAGATACAGGACCCCCGTACTTGAGTCCAACGTCACAAACCCCAGGGCCCGGGCGCTCGTACTGTAAAGGTCTACACTGTAAGACCAGCCCGGCCCATGACTCACATTGAACACTTCACTTCCAATTTCAGCAACACGAGGAATAACAACCGTGAAACACAAACTAGGAATTATATGTAGCATAAACCACAGCACAACACACATACACTTCCCCATTCCGCTTGTTAGAATAACCATTTTCACTATCTACACACAGCAGGACAGGAATCCTACGTCGGAATCCACCCGTGTGTATTATACACAGCTCAGTCCTTACGTGAGGCCTACTGTTTACCGCACGTTCTCAGGTGCCCTCGACAAAACAGCTAGGCCTATTGTCACCGAATACTTATGTATGCTTACATTATTCCATTTTCTCAAACCTTTCCATTTACGAACCAATTCCGTGGACTTGTGTAGAAATCCGGCCTGTCTGTCTCTCTGCCACTGGCACAGCCATCGATTCGATACCGATCACTTCAAAAATGGCTGCGCTGAACTTCAATAGGTTGACAGGCTGTTCCTCGAACCTCCCTATTGTGGAATCAGCGGAGACAGGATACGGTTGGCTGGCGATACGTACGATTGGTTACCGAGTCATCGCACATGTTCCAAAGGAAAGTTTTATTGTTGATGTATTATGCAACGAATATTGACATTGCAATGAAATAGCAGACAAAAGCTAGGGAGGTACACGGAACAGCGAAGTATCAATAATTCTATTAAAACCACGTGACATAATCAAGGTGCTCGATATCATAAGAAACTGGTCTAAGATATCAACAATTGATAAGATTAGCCCAATCACAATAGGTAATCCAATTCTAAAAGATTACTTCTGTACACAGCTTAGGATGTAAACGTCTCTTTAGAATTTCTTACGGAATCTAACTATTGATCCAATTACTAGAGTACTTCAAATGAATTTAAACAATGTGAATTGCAATATGTTGTGAGTTTTTTTATAACAAGACTATAGTTACAGATTTTAAACTGACGATTAAAGAGCAAACTACAATATATAATTATCTTCCGTCTGTTAGCATGTCTTATGTATATGCTATGGCTAGACTTAGGATTCGTTTCTAAAAAAAATATTGTAAATTGATCAAAACGTGAAATATGCTCTTGTGAAAATATATCTTTTCTACTGAATTACGTTTTTTAAGTCATGCCAATTTTAAAGAAGAGAACATGTGAAAATAAAAACTACAAAAATGTCCGTCTACTCGCGTTTTTTTTTAACGATCGGTCAAAGAACGGAATTTTACAATATCACGGACCTATCTAAGTCCGTGGTGAAAATTATTATCTTATCCATATGCAGAACAAATCCATTCAATATGACTTTCAGCAACATACATTTTTTTGCACGAAAAATAAAGTAGATAAAGTAGTATTTTTTTCTCTCGAAATTATGGAACTTTTTAGGACGTGCAATTTCTTTGAAATATATTTTATTCATCGGAAAGCAATTTCGGCTGAAACTACCATCTAATTCTTTTCTTTATCTTTTGGTGATTTAACGATTAGTACAAACAAAATTCGGACGAATAACATTTCATAATATTCATTGGAATAAACTTCATAAGTAATAAAAAGATAATAATGTACAAATTTAAACTTTTGTTACAGCATTCTTCAATAATATTGAATATCCTTAACTTGTACAGAAAAATAAACTTGCTACTATTAAAAATGGCGATATTGTGACAGTTATAGTGGTTAAGTTAATGTGTAAAAGTATTGCGCAGAGTGCAAGGAATACATATTTTTGGGGAGATATCGAAATGGCTGCGAAATTGGTTGAATTTAAAAAGCTTGAATAATATAAGTTCTATAGTAATTAGGTGTCTGAATTTGACACATTTTTGGAAACAAGACGTGATTTAATCGCAAGAAATGTAAATGTTATGTTTAAACTTTGTCATTTACATCTGCAGGAATGTATAAAACCATTATATCAACGTAGTATATATGTCTGTCGTGACACTTTTCCAATCTGTACTCATAAGCATACTCGATAAATCAATCAATCAATCAATCAAAATCAATCATTCAATAACTTATTGAAGTGTCACGCTTCACGCTTATTTGTATTCAGTTTTCAAAATATATCGTATATCAAATGATATTTTGTCAGACGTTCATGAATATGTTTTACGCTGAAATTCATATAGCCTAATAAAATCAGAGAGTAACATGTACATTATTCATAAACTAAGATCTACGGTTATTGTTGCAGTAGAAAAAGTCATGATTTTTTATGTGACTTTTCCGTCGCGGTATCCCATGCATTTAAGTTACAAAAGAACCCTATCAGCTTTTATTATTATTACTGTACCAATTAGCACTTCACAATTGCCCTCCGTATGTATGTTGAATAATACATACTGATATTTTGCCATGAATGGACTTTAACGTTAAAAATGGCTTCCATAGATACATTTTAATGGCCGTATTTTAATTACATTGTAAAATTGTATTTGCACTAAATAAAAGATAAAAAACACGATGGAATAAAACTCAAGTTTAATCACGAAGTCAATCCGTAGACAACACACTCATATATATATATATATATATATATAGAAAAAATAAAATTAACGACCGACTAAAAAATCCGTCGGTCGTTAATTTTATTTTTTCTATATTTACTTCCTTCACATGGACATTTAATCACTTTTTATTATATATATATATATATATATATATCAATTCTATCTTCTTGTAATATGATGTATATGTACACGTAACTGTTCTGTTTCACTGTGTGTTGAAAAAANACCTGCCTGTCTGTGATAATGGACGCAGTTTTCCTGTCGTGAATCAAACTTTGAGTGTCGATACTGTTGACAAAATTATTACATGATCGGAATGATACTGGAATGTGATTATTTATATCTAAAATATTTTGATCTGGTTGAATACAACCATTTTCATTTAAAAAATTGCCATATACCACAATGAAGTATGTTTGCCTTTGATACGTCCGTTTCTGCTTCCTATGGTCTATTGGAGTTAGGCAATGTTCTCCTTGTAGTAACAGGGTTGTAACGGTATGATTAGCGGGCACCTGTCCTCGTGTTTCGTGGGTGTTTTTCCTGGCTAACACCCTATATAATGAGGGACTGTCCTCCTCACATGACACATGTTTATTGAGATACAGGACCCCCGTACTTGAGTCCAACGTCACAAACCCCAGGGCCCGGGCGCTCGTACTGTAAAGGTCTACACTGTAAGACCAGCCCGGCCCATGACTCACATTGAACACTTCACTTCCAATTTCAGCAACACGAGGAATAACAACCGTGAAACACAAACTAGGAATTATATGTAGCATAAACCACAGCACAACACACATACACTTCCCCATTCCGCTTGTTAGAATAACCATTTTCACTATCTACACACAGCAGGACAGGAATCCTACGTCGGAATCCACCCGTGTGTATTATACACAGCTCAGTCCTTACGTGAGGCCTACTGTTTACCGCACGTTCTCAGGTGCCCTCGACAAAACAGCTAGGCCTATTGTCACCGAATACTTATGTATGCTTACATTATTCCATTTTCTCAAACCTTTCCATTTACGAACCAATTCCGTGGACTTGTGTAGAAATCCGGCCTGTCTGTCTCTCTGCCACTGGCACAGCCATCGATTCGATACCGATCACTTCAAAAATGGCTGCGCTGAACTTCAATAGGTTGACAGGCTGTTCCTCGAACCTCCCTATTGTGGAATCAGCGGAGACAGGATACGGTTGGCTGGCGATACGTACGATTGGTTACCGAGTCATCGCACATGTTCCAAAGGAAAGTTTTATTGTTGATGTATTATGCAACGAATATTGACATTGCAATGAAATAGCAGACAAAAGCTAGGGAGGTACACGGAACAGCGAAGTATCAATAATTCTATTAAAACCACGTGACATAATCAAGGTGCTCGATATCATAAGAAACTGGTCTAAGATATCAACAATTGATAAGATTAGCCCAATCACAATAGGTAATCCAATTCTAAAAGATTACTTCTGTACACAGCTTAGGATGTAAACGTCTCTTTAGAATTTCTTACGGAATCTAACTATTGATCCAATTACTAGAGTACTTCAAATGAATTTAAACAATGTGAATTGCAATATGTTGTGAGTTTTTTTATAACAAGACTATAGTTACAGATTTTAAACTGACGATTAAAGAGCAAACTACAATATATAATTATCTTCCGTCTGTTAGCATGTCTTATGTATATGCTATGGCTAGACTTAGGATTCGTTTCTAAAAAAAATATTGTAAATTGATCAAAACGTGAAATATGCTCTTGTGAAAATATATCTTTTCTACTGAATTACGTTTTTTAAGTCATGCCAATTTTAAAGAAGAGAACATGTGAAAATAAAAACTACAAAAATGTCCGTCTACTCGCGTTTTTTTTTAACGATCGGTCAAAGAACGGAATTTTACAATATCACGGACCTATCTAAGTCCGTGGTGAAAATTATTATCTTATCCATATGCAGAACAAATCCATTCAATATGACTTTCAGCAACATACATTTTTTTGCACGAAAAATAAAGTAGATAAAGTAGTATTTTTTTCTCTCGAAATTATGGAACTTTTTAGGACGTGCAATTTCTTTGAAATATATTTTATTCATCGGAAAGCAATTTCGGCTGAAACTACCATCTAATTCTTTTCTTTATCTTTTGGTGATTTAACGATTAGTACAAACAAAATTCGGACGAATAACATTTCATAATATTCATTGGAATAAACTTCATAAGTAATAAAAAGATAATAATGTACAAATTTAAACTTTTGTTACAGCATTCTTCAATAATATTGAATATCCTTAACTTGTACAGAAAAATAAACTTGCTACTATTAAAAATGGCGATATTGTGACAGTTATAGTGGTTAAGTTAATGTGTAAAAGTATTGCGCAGAGTGCAAGGAATACATATTTTTGGGGAGATATCGAAATGGCTGCGAAATTGGTTGAATTTAAAAAGCTTGAATAATATAAGTTCTATAGTAATTAGGTGTCTGAATTTGACACATTTTTGGAAACAAGACGTGATTTAATCGCAAGAAATGTAAATGTTATGTTTAAACTTTGTCATTTACATCTGCAGGAATGTATAAAACCATTATATCAACGTAGTATATATGTCTGTCGTGACACTTTTCCAATCTGTACTCATAAGCATACTCGATAAATCAATCAATCAATCAATCAAAATCAATCATTCAATAACTTATTGAAGTGTCACGCTTCACGCTTATTTGTATTCAGTTTTCAAAATATATCGTATATCAAATGATATTTTGTCAGACGTTCATGAATATGTTTTACGCTGAAATTCATATAGCCTAATAAAATCAGAGAGTAACATGTACATTATTCATAAACTAAGATCTACGGTTATTGTTGCAGTAGAAAAAGTCATGATTTTTTATGTGACTTTTCCGTCGCGGTATCCCATGCATTTAAGTTACAAAAGAACCCTATCAGCTTTTATTATTATTACTGTACCAATTAGCACTTCACAATTGCCCTCCGTATGTATGTTGAATAATACATACTGATATTTTGCCATGAATGGACTTTAACGTTAAAAATGGCTTCCATAGATACATTTTAATGGCCGTATTTTAATTACATTGTAAAATTGTATTTGCACTAAATAAAAGATAAAAAACACGATGGAATAAAACTCAAGTTTAATCACGAAGTCAATCCGTAGACAACACACTCATATATATATATATATATATATATAGAAAAAATAAAATTAACGTCCGACGGATTTTTTAGTCGGTCGTTAATTTTATTTTTTCTATATATATATATATATATAATTTCTATTTTTTTGTTATATTATATATATGTACACGTAACTGTTCTGTTTCACAGTGTGTTGAAAAAAGAGCGGATCGCTCCGAAAATTTGACAACCTAAACTTGTCCACACTGTTGGAATTACTTCTTTGCCCCATGTATATATATATATATAGTCACTCATACATATTTCATACATATGCTTGGTCCGAGATCATTTCACAACGCTTTCTTATTTCTATCACAGTTATAGTGTCGTTCCATGAAGAAGAAGAAAAATAAGAAAAATCTCATTTTTTACATTAGAAGTAGCAGATAATGTAGGTCTATATGTCTCTCGTTGAAGTAAATAGTAAAGAGATAGAGGTGTTTCTATATTATGCAATTACAAACGGGGGATGAAATTTCTGTTAACAACAAGTCTGACGTAGTTGTCTCCCTTGGAACCAATGCCAAGCGTAGAATGTTGGTGCGCACCGCTGGGTATGAACCGATACATCAGCGGATACTTTTAAATACGCCGCTTGGAAATGTTACCAATCGTCTGCTGGATAACTGAACTACTTGGTAGTGACGCGGACTTATTAACCCACTCAAGCCAACAAGAAAACAAACAAATGTTACCAAACTAATCTGACATACGTTTAACTTGATAACGTAACATGCCAATCTAAGGCTTCAAATCAATACGGTAAATCAAAATCAAATCGGGATGGTGAAATAGACATCTGAATGGGATGTTGAAGGAGACATAAAAATAGGGTGTCTGAGGGAACATAAAACAGGGAAGAGAAGGAGACATCAAAGCAGGGTGTTGAAGGAGACATCAAAACAGGGTGGTCGAGGAGGCATACAAAACAGGGTGGGGGAGGAGACATCAAAACAGGGAAGAGAAGGAGACATCAAAGCAGGGTGTTGAAGGAGACATCAAAACAGGGTGGTCGAGGAGGCATACAAAACAGGGTGGGGGAGGAGACATCAAAACAGGGAAGAGAAGGAGACATCAAAGCAGGGTGGGGGAGGAGACATCAAAACAGGGTGTTGGAGGAGACAGCAAAACAGGGTGGTGGAGGAGACATCAAAACAGGGTGGCGGAGGAGACATCAAAACAGGGTGTTGGAGGAGCCATCAAAACAGGGTGGTGAAGGAGACATCAAAACAGGGTGTTGGAGGAGACAACAAAACGGGGTGTTGGAGGAGACATCAAAACAGGGTGGGGGAGGAGACATCAAAACAGGGAAGAGAAGGAGACATCAAAGCAGGGTGTTGAAGGAGATATCAAAACAGGGTGGTCGAGGAGGCATACAAAACAGGGTGGGGGAGGACACATCAAAACAGGGTGTTGGAGGAGACATCAACACAGGGTGTTGGAGGAGACATCAAAACAGGGGGATGGAGGAGACATCAAATCAGGGAAGAGAAGGGGACATCAAAACGGGGTGTTGGAGGGGACATCAAAACGGGGTGGTGGAGGAGGCATCAAAACGGGGGGGTGGAGGAGGCATACAAAACTGGGTGGTGGAGGAGGCATACAAAAAATGGTAGTGAAGGAGACATCAAAACAGGGTGCTAGGGGGACATAAAACAGGGAAGAGAAGGAGACATCAAAGCAGGGTGTTGAAGGAGACATCAAAACAGGGTGGTCGAGGAGGCATACAAAACAGGGTGGGGGAGGAGACATCAAAACAGGGTGGTGGAGGAGACATCAAAACAGGGAAGAGAAGGAGACATCAAAGCAGGGTGGTGGAGGAGACATCAAAACAGGGTGGTGGAGGAGACATCAAAACAGGGTGTTGGAGGAGACATCAAAATAGGGTGGTGGAGGAGACATCAAAACAGGGTGTTGGAGGAGACATCAAACAGGGGGATGGAGGAGGCATCAAAACAGGGTGTTGGAGGAGACATCAAAACAGGGGGATGGAGGAGACATCAAATCAGGGAAGAGAAGGGGACATCAAAACGGGGTGTTGGAGGGGACATCAAAACGGGGTGGTGGAGGAGGCATCAAAACGGGGTGGTGGAGGAGGCATACAAAACTGGGTGGTGGAGGAGGCATACAAAAAATGGTAGTGAAGGAGACATCAAAACAGGGTGCTAGGGGGACATAAAACAGGGAAGAGAAGGAGACATCAAAACAGGGTAGTGGCGGAGATATCAAAACAAGGAGGAGAATGAAACATCAAAACAGGGTGGTGGAGGAGACATCAAAACAGGGTGGTGGAGGAGACTTTATTAGGTCATCTGAGTGCTTAAATTCAGTTCGATAGACCGGAACTTGAAATCTGAACTTCAGATTGTTATATTATCGCTCTAACCGACTGAGCTGATTGGCTTCGTCCAAATGTGCTTCAAAACGGTCAAATACTTACTGCCTGTGGTCGTTTTGTGACCGAGACACATTTTATAAGAGTGTAGATACCTAGATAAGGAGATCGTGACACAGTAAAAACAGTAAAAGGTTTCCCCTTTTCCTCAAAGAGTTTAGTGTATACTAGTGATTTGACAATGCCGACACATGTTGCTTATATCTAACGTTTGATAGTTCCGTCTTTGAAATTCTTTAGTGATTTAGGGAGAATGAAACTAAGAAGAAGGCTGTATGTTCCAAATTTCCTGTTTATATATCAATCACTTAACCTGCCGACGCCCTATCACACAACGAACCCGACTCAGACAAGTTCACTAAATACTTTGTTAAATTAGTTCATTATGCATATCATCCTAGGTCCAAGGGGGACATTTTCCGTTAAGACGAGTATGCTTAACCGATACGAAAATATATTTCTGTAACAAAGTATCCACCGACACTTCGAATAATAAACCAAAATATTAACTACATCTAAATAATTTAACAGTTACGCCATTTTTTATTCTTTATACAATACATGTTATATTGTTTATTGCATTCTTTGTTCTATCACATGGGAACGCACATTATTTCCGAACTCGGTCCAAACAGCTCTGCAACATTATTTACGTTATTTCGACGAGAGTTTTCTTCAATTTTTTTATTTAATTAATCATCTGGAACATTCGTAATGTGATGTACATCATAAGCGATATATTTTTATCCGAATCGCAAAATCTTAACTTCATTAATCTTATGTAACAGTAGAATTTATGAATAAAAGTCTGACCAAGGGTTCCCAAAGTGTGATCTTGACCCATCTTTTCCGTGACCAACCAAAATATGCGAAGCAGACTGCGTCCGCTATATACATAGAATAAAAATATAGATTGGATGAAATATTCGGAAAAGTTAATTTCCAAGATATAAATAAATTATATAGTTTGAGTGCAATGTAAGCTGTATGGTGCAGTGTAATTCAATTTTGGCATACTGTATCTATTACAAAATGTTACAGGTGCAAGTACACGTGTGTGCCTAACGTTCATCTCCGATGAGCTATTCTCACTATGGAAACAATTTGAGATATAATAGCAAACGAATTCATTTTAGCCACTGAATTTGATTCCTTTTTGGTTGGCGATTATCAAGTATGGTTTGGCGGGCTCGATGATGCCGGCCAAGTGCTGACAACAGAAAACGAAACAAGACTGCTTTTGTCATACCAATTCTAAAGTTTATTAACATATTTAACAAGTATGAAACAAATTCACAATCATTAACATTTACAAAATGAATTTCTCGGTTTTAGATAATTATCTATGTAAAGTTTAACCTTAAAATTGATTTTACGTATCGCTATATTTTTCTATAAATTCTTACTTTATAATTGTATACCCTAGCTTTACTTGATGTATATTTACCTTGATAACTAATCTGAAATATAACACTTTTAACACTGATAAGTCGCAAAACTTAAAGTTAATAAAGAACTTGAACTTGAACTACAGTGACTATAAATTGTATTGTCTTTAATCCATGACGTAATGTCTATTGTTACTAATCGTCACATTTGAACGATGTTTTTGCTAAACACAATTTCCGAAATTTGTCAGGATTAGCTTGCAACCTGTTGCAAACACAAATCAATAAATCAACTTGAATTGAAACACATTTTATTTGATATAATCAAAAGGAATTGGACATAAGTTGTAACAACTTATCAGATGTGCTATTCGTTATAAAATTAATGATATGCAATGGTTTCATAGTGTCGGCAGATACATATAGTGGTGATCTTATAAACACTTCAACATAAAATTAGAGACATGAATTTGATAAACGATCCAAATTAAAAGGATTACAGGATGTCATTTGTAACACTAACCCAAAACTACAAAAAAATCTGTATATATTACCAGTACAATATAAAGGTAGGGTCAACGTTCGGCCCCCATTTTAATTTCTTTTATTTTTTCGCCATATGCAGATACATAAAAATGAACAATAACTGCATATCTGATCATTCATAATTACAACTGATAACCGTAGTGGACCTCCTTGCCTAACACCAGGTTGAGTGACGGGGTTGTCCTAACAAAATAACAGATAAATGTCACAGGCGAATGTAATTTTGAAAATAAGTTTTGATAGTGTATAGTGATCAAAATATCTGTTATTTTGATACTTAACAATTATGTCTTATTGATATACATGAAGTAAGCGTAGTGATACTTTTAATTAGAAAAACATGCAAAATTGTCACAAAATTTAAAATAAAATTGAACATTGTCAACTTGCTTTTGTATAGTTACAATGATAATGTATATTTAATACTTCTAGAAAAAACTTTCCATATGCATATTCTTCTACAGAATCATTTTTATGTAATGTCAAAACCGTACTTTTTTAGCATGCCAAACATGACCAATGCACGCTATCATATAATCATGAAGATTTATTTATCGATGTTTATTATGGTAAATACCCATATATTTTCTGTTTTAGTATAATACCAAAACTCTTCATTATTTACGCATATTTTAAAGTTATAACTTTATAAATAGCAGTAAAAACTCTCCAGAACTACTTAACGCTGAGATTGTGTAAAAGACAAAGATATGCAGATAACTGTAAGCAATAAAATAATCTTAATAATAAAACTAATATATACTTTATTATTATTTCATTTTGTCTTTTGCTCATTCATAAAACAAAATATGAAGGAATAATTACATTATTCTATATCTTTGAATCTAAACAATTAAAGCAAGAAAATATATCCTTGTTTGACTCTCCATACATATTTTTTTCCCCCGCACAGGTGATTCTTGTGACCTTGAACGAAGGTCGATGTCACTAACGTTTACAAAACGTTGAACAACCTACTTGCCAAAGGAAAACTGAAAATAAAGCTATGCTTTTACTTTTTTTTAAATCAAAGGTATTGTTTGACAAATTTACCGGCTGTAATGATTTTGGGAATACCTGATGTTGAAAGATATTACTTTACTTTACTAGCTTAAAAAACACCGTTAAAAATCTATTGCTGAATTTGATGAAGTGATGCACATGTCTAAAAACGTAAGAAATAAGGTCCTCCGAAAGATCTGAACTGGCAAACAAAAGAAGCTCTAAATTTAAGTCTATACCTAAGGCATTCAAATTTTGAAACAAAATACGCCTTTCCTTGCTTAAAAGATGATATTCAAAGAAATGTGAAATGTATTCTCATATGGATGCCCACAGTTGCAATATAGACTTTCGGCAAGATTACCTCTGTTAAGGCCATACTTAAGGGAACCACACTTGTGACTCAGTTAAGTATGTATACTATTCAATTTACGTTTTCCAAAACTAAAGAAGATAGGAGGGGATGGCTGTACACATGTATAGAAAGCAACGATCGTACTGATAGATCTATCGAGTTCCAGCTACGAAGAGTGGAAGGTACAAAGGAAAGATTTGTAAGAGAAAGCCCAAATAATCGCTGTTATTTCTAAGAGTGTATATACCTGTTATTTTCTTCTGCAATAGTAGGTGGCAGGAGATTGTTTAAAAAATCTGGAGTTAACTTGTGGTGCATTTTATATAAACGTTGAAGTTATCTACGTTTCCGACGATTTGAAAGAGTTTTTCAATCTGTTTCAAAATGTGAATCTTCGATACGGGCATATGAAGGAAGGCCGGATATAATACGAGTAGCTTCTCTTTGGGCTATCTCTTACTTTTCTGACTCAAATTTAGCACAACCATCTCATAATTCACAAGCATATTCTAAAACTGGTAAAATGAATGATTTGAAAGATATAATTGGTAGGCAACTTTTAAGCAATTATGAACAATAGACTCGTTTTAGAACTCATTCTCAATATAAAGGGATTACGCTCACTTTCGCTCTGATATCGAATATGCAAATTAACGTGCCCAAAAAGGAAAATTTCTAATTAGTTATGAAATTTAACATACTTTTCTGCTTAAATCTTCAATAAAGTATTATCAAAATAATAGTTGGAATATGTTGCACATGATGATGATATAATGTTCTAGTAGGAATCGTATTACCGGACTCAATGAGTTCCCATTTGTCATAAAATGAATTCTAAAACTAACGGCCGGATTTAAGCTTTCTATACCCATACCTTTTTGTATTTATCTTGTTTTAAAAATCGAAGCGGGGGCCGACGCTAATGTTAAATCTCCATAAGGCGTTGATCCTACCTTTGAGTAATATAGTTTCAACTTTATTTTATTATAGGTATAATATTCCAGTCATACAAACATGATATACATATAGGATTCGAAAACAAGTACATAGTACTTATGCAAATCCGTCTCCTTTTTTTGTAAAACGGCGATTGGACGGCACTGACGAATATTATACATATAGATATAAGTATATGGAAGAGAAGAGGATTGGGGGAGGAAGAAGGGAAAGAGGTGTAAAAGGGTTTTAAAGAAAGTGTTGCTGGGGGTAAAATATATAGGGAAGTACATTTACTGCATTATTGGAGGAAAAACTGGTTGGAGAATATTTTGGATATGGACACATATCGAGGACTGTACATGTCACTGAGGTATTCAGCACATCATGATTTAATTGCATATAATGAAAACTTTCCATGCCGACCCCTGAGTATTCCGACATCCAGTGGTGAATCTTCAGACTCACATATATATATGAAGAACATTCTAAAATTCTGCAGAAGACTTCGTCTATGCGATAAGTTTTGTGACGAAGACGGTGAAAGCACACCATTGGAAACAACGGCGTTAGTCCATAACAATTCGCAATGGAACCCACCAAGAAGTTCGGACAAACATTTAGAAGACGTCATTAATAGTTTTAAAAGATTTCTTTACATAATGATAATCATAAACACGTAAAAAGTAATCTGTCTTACAGACAAATATGTGCTTTGGATTCTTTAAGAAATGATACGTTTATTATTATCAAAGAGGCCGAAAAAGGCAATGCAGTAGTGGTCATTAATAGAAATTTCTGTTGTGAATGCATACATAACATGCTTAGTAATGTTGAATTTTATACTTCGGCAAGTGACGATTTCGATGCGGAAACCCGTAGATTAATCAACGAGCTAACACGGACACATGAAGCGTGCCTACATGAAAAGGAGATAGATTATCTTGTCAATTTTATGCATAAAACTAGTTATTTCTATGGTTTGCCTAAAATCCACAAAAGCTTTATTATAAGTAAAGCTATAGAAGAACAAAACTGTACATATATTGAAGTTGAAAATCCTACGGATTTGAAGTTTAGACCCATAGTAGCTAGGCGGCCCTAATAGTGCAACGCAACCTTTGAGTCATCTTGAAGACCCCATTCTTAAACCTTTATGCACAAGTGTATGCACAAGTGTAAACAGTTATATCAAAGTCGATTTTGATTTTCTGAGTCGTATATCTAAACAGGTCCCACATAATGCTAAACTTGTTTCTTTTGATGTGTTGTTAGTTTATACACTAATATACTATATGATCTTGGTATTGAAGCTATTAAATATTGGCTGAACAAAAAACGAGAAAAGTTAATTCCCGTTTTAGTAATGAATGTATACTTCAAGCTCTAGACATTGTTCTCAATCGTAATTCTTTTTATTTTGACCAAGAACATTTTCGACAGATTAAGGGTACAGCGATGGGAACTAAAGTTGCCCCTACATATGCAACCTTAGTTTTAGGATACTTAGAGGAAACACTTTATTCTAAGATTGAAACAAAGTTTGGGGGAAAACTTTACTGAATTTATCAGAAATATTTGTTTCAGGTTCCTTGACGATTGTTTTATTATATGGCCTTCTGATAAGGATTTAAATGAATATCAAAACCTATTTAATTCTTTACATCCTTCTATTTGTTATACGATGGAGTGTAGCGAAACGTCTTTACCTTTCTTAGATGTTTTAGTTCAACTAGATTCAAATAAGATTACAACGGATTTATATTGTAAGGCTACAGATGCACATACTTATCTATTTTTTTAATCTAACCACAGTTATCATACTAAAGTTAATATTCCTTTTAATCTTGCCTCACGGATTGTCACTATCGTCAGTGACCAAAGACGCTCATATTGCTAGACTCAGTCAACTAAAGCAATACCTTAAAGCTCAATGTTATCCTACTGAGATAATAGAACATGACATATAGAAAGCTATTGGAAAGGGACACTTTACTTCCTGTCTACAAACACTAAAGGATGAATCAAAGTTAGTTCCTTTTGTTTCTACTTTCAATCCACGGAATTTTAATATGTTTCCTGTGATAAAGAACAAATGTGAAGAGTTAAAGCAAAGTAGCAGGCGTATGAGAAACATTTTTAATAAACATGCTATTTTACATTGTAGACGCCAACCTAAGAACTTGAAACGTATGTTGACATGTTATACGTTTGATCATTCTTGTGTAACACCAGAAGTATCCAAATGTCCTATGATTATCGAATGTAGTACTTTTATTTTCAAGAATGGTTTGAAATTTTCTGTGAAGTTAAATATGAATCGTAAATAAAAAAAAATGTAACTTATGCAATAGTTTGTTCTAAATGTGGTGATTTTTACATCGGTCAAACTGGTAATGAACTCAGAACACGCATGAGCGTACATAGACAACACACTAGAACTGAATCTTTACGAAATCTATATGTTAACAAACATATTCATGCATCAACTATTTTCATCAGACACTATTTTAAGAGAAAAGAAAGACGACCAATTAATCAAAATATTAAAACCAAGTCTCAACAGGCCACAGTAAAATTTTACGCTAAATTGTCCACCAATCTTGTGCACTTCGTGACGTCACGTTACTATTGTAGTGTGATGACATGTAATTGCGACGTCACGAAGTTGTTCTTTTGAATGAAAGCAGCTAGTTTTTTTGTCGGTCGTTAATCTTATTTTCTCTCTCTCTCTCTCTCTCTCTCTCTCTCTCTCTCTCTCTCCATACTGGCGTGTCGTGACATACAGGGCCGTACCGTTACGTACCACATGTAAATACGTGAAATTTAACTGGCATATCAGGATTTCCGTACATAAGAAGATTTACATAATAGTCGGGAGGAAGACTTCGGTAGCATTGTACTGTTGATATTTCGGACAGAAGAGGAGGAAGTGTTCGGTAGTTTCAGCAGACTGGTTGCAAGTACACATTTGAGTAATATACTGTAGCTGGAGTACCATATTAATTAATATAATATCAATATGATATTCAAATTCGTGGAATATACAGTAACAATTTCTTTAAAACAATTAAATGTCAAAGATGAAATCAACCTCCAACCGTTCAAAATATCCCAAATCCAACGGCGTCATCACTGTTAATCGTCTCAACACCTGTGACGCGTGACATGCTTTACGACGCTGGCTAATGTATCGACATGTCTGCCGCGTATCTATAAATAGACGACACGCTGAAAGGAGTACGCATGGGTACACACGACCTAAATACATGTCTTATATGCTGTAGGTAAAGTTCTTCTACAGGTCGAGTATCCGTGTGAGGGCGTACATGACCCGTGAATGACCATGCTGTTTGTGTAGGAAGGTTACTGGTAGCTTGACCTGACGATGGCGAAGATAGAGAACGAACAAGTATGGCGGTTTGCCCTGGCCGGTATCTCCAGCATGAGTGCTGCTATGTGTAAGTACAAGGGCAATCAATGGCCCGCGACCGTGACATCTTATAGGTATACATATGTGCTACCAGTATCTTGTATGACGCGCGCCCTACGATATATGTACACAGTGGCAGATCAAAAGGGGATTTTTGGTACTAAAGATCCCCAAGCCTGGGATTATTTTCTTTCAAAGCCATGTTAAATTATCTCTCTTTGGAAACCCATCAAGAAATGTTTAACCCCTCCCCCAGAATTGTCGCTGGATCCGTTACTGGTAAACACGATTTCTATTTATAGTACTGTATGGTATAACAGCTGATATCAGAGAATCGATCTGTATAACCCCTTGTACACTGTTGTTACATGTCTGTGAATTTCATTAGTCTTATTTACGTACAGGTGCCACCAATACATTCACAAATATGTGTAGGTAGCCTATATATGTACCACAAGGCGGTGTCATGTATCATGCTTACATTATACATACACCGGTAATTTATTTATCAACTTCGTTTTACCACGGAATTAGATTAGATATCTAAGTCCGTTGTTTTACTAACTTATATATAAGGTTTGGATAATTGGGTTTACCGTTCTATATGTTGAAACCGTCATGTGATACATATGTCCCTATACGCATATGTGTGCAAAACTACCCACAAAGGTATTAAAAGATTTAATGACGCCAGAGACGTATAATACATTATAATACAATGTATTATACGTCTCTGATGACGCGCACCAATATGTGTGTTATGTATGCATTTGTGCTGGAGGCAGCATTAGTATTGTGTATTGTTATGTCGACTTCGAGTGCTAGCTATACTCCACTTAAATACAGTACCACGCCGAAGACCCCCAGCACAGCATTCCTCTCGGTCACATTATACCGACAATGGGTAAACAAGTTCAATATTGCAATTACTGAAGTTTAGCTGAGAATAACAGCTGCAAATTATAAGAACTTCGTCTCGCAACGGAGTATTGTTAGCCCTTGTAGAAATTTTCGTATAAAATAAATAGGTTTGTTTATATATACTTTAATTTTTGTTTTCTCGCTATGATCGATGTCTATATTGAAACAGAGAATATTAAAAATCTTAACACGAGAACATTGAATAGATTTAGAAAAGAAAGGAAGGGGTGTCAACTTCACCGCTCCAGTGGCCAATATCAATGACGTCTAGGGTTAGATTATCATGAAATAGGGTATTATTTATTGATCAATTAAGCTCTGCATAGAAAAAGGACGTGGTGACGTTGAAAAAAGGCAAAATATGGTATTTTTTGTTTGATGATTTAAAAAAAAGGATTTCTGATAAACTTTTTAGGTCACCTGAGACAAAGTCTCAAGTGACCTATTGCGATCGCCTTTTGTCCGTCGTCGTCCGTCGTCCGTCGTGCGTCCGTAAACAATTTACATTTTCGACTTCTTCTCCAAAACCCCTGAACCAATTTCAACAAAATTTTGCAGGGACCTTCCATGGACAAAGGTCAACAAAAATGGTTGCCGGTTTAGTCCTAAGCCCCCAGGGGCCTGAGGGGCGGGGCCAAAAAGGGTCAAATTGACTAAAATTTCAAAAATCTTCTTCTCAAGACCCAGATATGGTAGAATCAAATACTCTTCATAGATGGAAGGGTCTTAAGGTGCTATACAAAAATT
>NW_018480078.1:2295477-2319381 GCF_002113885.1 Mizuhopecten yessoensis | reverse complement strand
CAAATGATACTTTGAATATTACATGTTAATAACTTGATTGGAATTATAACCTTGAATTGACAGTTTGATACTTTGAAAATTTTGAGCCAGCCCTACCCCCAAGGGCTGGAGGTGCTAGTTTCAAATCCTTTTTAGTCTGAAATCTGTATGCTAGATATTGAGTAAGGTGGTTTTATTGTTTTTTGTCACTTTGAATAATATTTCTGTTCATGTTAAAAACAAAATCAACTCTCTGTATAAATATATCAGGTGACCGTTAAGGCCCATGGGCCTCTTGTTAGTAGTTACAACTTTATGTTTTATACTTGATAATACACTTTATGTATCACCAATTATAAAAATAGATCACAAAATGACCAAAATCAGGCCAAGGTACTTAAACACCTTTTGATATTTTGTAGGGTAAGATGCATACCACAAGGACTACCACTTTCTGCCTTTTAATGCTTCTTTATTTTTTAAATGTCGTTTAGAACTTTACCGATAGAAATTTAAATTTCAAATTTATATTGTCAAGTAGCCAGAATATAAATGGTTGCTACTAACCGGAAGTGTTTTGAAAATCGGAGCTCTTCTTTTTCTGCACAAAACAAAATCATAATGACATAATCCTAGACTCTTTTTTTATTTCTTAATAGAGCAAGCTTATCCGTTATGGCCCGCTGAGGCATTTTAGAGAGCAATCGTTTTTAAAAATAATTAAAATCTAACATTACTGTTTTAACTTCCAATTTATTGTATGGAAATGGCAAATTTATGACAGATTTTCTTACAGTATTGTTTAGAAATCGGAAAATAAAATACACATATAATTAATATTGTTCCAAATCGTACACTTTGCTATTTTCACGATTCTCTTTAATTTTATTAGAGAACTGACGTTTTAACAGAAAAGAAACTTTTATAATATTGTTAGTAAATACAGAAAACCAAACAAATATACGTTTTACTCATTGCCACTACGTGTTTTTAGGACTTACCAGTGTTACTTGCGGTAAAAAGAATGAACAATCCATGTTTAAATGGTTACAAGGAATAAGCAAGCATCTATTAAAAAAATGCTTGTAGATGCAATAAAACCAACCCCAAACAAACAAACAAACAAACAACAAAGCACACGTTTTACTGCAACACTTGGTTCTTTCGTCGATTCAGCATAATGAAATCATATGCAGAATATAGCGAGAAGGAAATAAATGGCTTTAAAATCATTTAACACGTTACAGATCTACAACTTTGGCTTCAGCAGATAATTATCTTGTAAATCACGTCAGAATAACAACTTCCACCTTCATCGGTTCTGCTAACCTCGGGGATTGTTTATCCACCAGCAGTGTCAACAATTCTGTTGTACACGTGTGATAAACAAATTCTTTTTTTCAATGGCATCAGTTATAATTAAACAAAAAAAGTGCTGTCGTTTTCTTCCCAATTTCTATAAATACATCTCTGATTTGAATTACAGTTACAAACCCTGTAGACGTCATCAAAATTCGCATGCAGCTGGAAAACGAGCTTGCGTCACAGAAAGGAATCGACGTACTACGAAATCGCTACTACGACGGTTTCGTCAAGGGCGGGGTGCGGATCGTCAGGGACGAAGGGCCACGTGGGCTGTATAAGGGGTAAGTCACACCATTGTCACACCACACCAGTTCTGCCAGTGCACTAATTTATCTTCTTCTCTTCTGAATTTGTGTAAGGTAGATGCAATTGTAACACGTCAGTCACCATACCAGAACTGAAGACGGTCGACCTAAAGAGCGTCTGTGTAAGTCTCAAAAATGTATGAAAGGAGGTTTGGTTTCCAGAGAGCGAAAGTGAGCGTAACCTCTTGAGTATCGAGGATGGTCATTACCTGGAATCCAGACGTGCTCATGATCACTTTCGCTCCCTGCACTCTTGGAATATGTCACAGCAAAATCTAAGGCACGCGGCTAGCTATTGGATTGGTCTCCGGATAAAAAAGCCTGACCAATCGCTAGGCTGATACCTGTCCTGTGAAGATTAAAGAGGAGCGACACCCGACCTCATAGCCAGTCAGTTTTACTGTAACGCGACCGACATATTCTGTTAATGAACATCAGAAGATCAGACTAGTCTCCTCGTCTCGCCCAAAAGGTGGTCACACTGAGCCTTCGATTTTGCTATGACCAATTCCAGCGATACAGAGAGCGAAAGTAAGCGTAATCCCTGGAGTATGGAGGATGAGTAATGGCATGTACAGGGAAAGTGACATTTTTATAATTGAAGAAGTGACATAAAGTCATTATGCAAAGCTAGTCTTTATTATCGCGCAAACTATTTCGTATATTTTAGGTTGGTTCCCTCACTAATGAGGGAGGGAAGTTACAGTACAATACGTATGGGCGCATACGAGCCGGTGAAAGTCCTGTTTGGCGCCACCGACCCAGCTCACACACCATTGTGGAAAAAAATCTGTGCTGGCGCCCTCACTGGTATGTAGCACTGAAACTCAAATTTATACTTAGTGTTTGTAGATACGAAATAACCAAAATCAAACTTGAATGCGACATGCTTGCAATGCACTTGAAATATATGGGAAATTTGAAGGGTTGATGAAAGTTTGGATAGGAAAAAAATGTGTAAGAATAAGTACTGAAGCTTACTTACAACATTCGTTATTAAATAGTGAGAAACAGACGTTCCCGCAAAGAAATCTATGCGATTACATAATGGATGGCCAATGGCTTCTTAAATCACATAAGCTTCATATAAGTGCAACCACTGTCGAACACGGGGTCAATGAAATGACTACACAAGGTTACCCTGGTGGTATAACATGCTGTTTCTAGGAGCAATAGGAAGTTCCATAGCAACGCCAACGGATTTGGTCAAAGTCAGAATGCAGGGTTGTACGAAGTTGGCTGGGGAAACGCAAAGGTACCGCAGCACGTTTTCAGCCTTCTCGGAAATTATACGCCAAAACGGCGTGCGTGGTCTGTATGTTGGAGTGGGGCCAACGGTCAAGAGGGCGGCTATACTGACAGCTACACAGGTGAGATAATGAGCGTCTCGTTTCCTCCAGCCTGTTAATTGGAAGTTTAAAAGATATGAAATATATATGCTCTAGATTAACAAGTAATGTCATTTTAAGAGAAAATGTAGAAACTTTTTTTTTTTAAACATGAACGATTTTGCAACATCTTGCAAAGATCGAAACCAATATAGATCTACTTCGTAGTACAGGACGGACCATTGTCAAACTGTTTTTGTATTCTGATAGCGGAATCAGTCAAATGTAGATTAAAAAAAAGGTCTAAACATCTTCTGGAATGTTGAAGTTTTGTAGCTTATTATCTAAATAACCTTTATTTACACTTTTTATTTGTAATTTACATATTTGATTTAAAAACATTGAACTCCAATTACGAGAATTTCGAGATCTGCATACACACAATTTTTCTCCAGAACTTCAAATTAAACATACCAAAATATTCCTCTACTTCATATTTACATCTTCGAAATTTATGTGACATTTAAAACAATTCATGCAGCCAGTAATTTCACGATCTTTTATTTTCATTTCCTCAGTAGCAACATGTAAGTATCATTCGATACGCTGCTCCAGAAACAGTATTTATTAAAAATATTTTCTTGATAGATGTGTCCTGTTGACATTGAGATTCAATGCGATGGTTTTCTCTTGATCTGAATTACCCTATCTCAGTATCTACTAAAATAAATGGCCTTTCACTGGGTCTGGTGTCGTTTATAACCTACTCACTTTACTGGAGTTGAACTGGTGTCATGTGAGGTGTAAGAAACGCTCAGCCTTCCCATGAATTGGTTTCGCCTCCAGGTTTTTGAGGGACGTTCAGTGAGCATTTTCACAATACACTGATCGGATTTAAACATCAAGAACGGTCAAGCCAAACAAACTTACTATTCATCTAGTAATAAATGCAATTACATTTGTCGTTGTGTGCTTAAAACTAACACGGTATGGAATAATCTATATTGTTTTATTAGAAATAGGGCATGGCTTAGGTGCGGTGGTTAAATCTGCCTCGAAAAACCTTTTCACGATACATCGCTCTTTCATTCGTTTTCAAACCAATCGTATAACAGCCTTGTTTATTTAAAATTACGATTAAAATCATTATATTTATTTACACTTACGATAACATTTTGAGGGGTAAAGCTATCGTAAAGTTACGATAAATTTTTCACGTATGATTCTCGTAAGAATGTTTGTGAAACTGAACAAAATCGTATGGTTTCTCTTACGAGTAAAATTTGTCGTAAGATTTTTTGTGAAAATGCTCACCGATCTTTAGGTCCTTTTATTAATTTTTCTTCTTGTAATGAACTTTAGATCCTCTGTATATATCACATGAAATGCAAAGTGCCTTTTTTCGCTAACTTAGATCCCAACATATGACCACACGAAACACACCATCCTCAACGCTGGGCTGATGTCAGAGGGCGCCCCACTGCACGTGACATCGTCTATGGTGGCGGGCTTTATGACGGCGTTAACTACGTCACCGGTAGACGTCGTGAAGACCCGGATAATGAACCAGCAACAAGGGAGTGAGTACATAGCATTAGGTTGTCGTCTGCTGGTCCTGACACACGCACTGCTTGATACATTTTGTTACAGACAGGAAAAGTAAATCATGTCACGGGTTTATCACATAATTCATTGGTTGTGTAACGTATTTTGCCTGTTTGGCTCATGTAGTTGACATGGCACCTGTTTCATGAAGTTCCCCAATTACGTTTTCCCAGTGGAAAGTTTTCGAGTTAAGGCAAATTTTTAGGTCGTGGAATTTTCCCTTAACGCCAAAAATATTTGTTTCCAATGAAAAATAAAAAAAACCCACCAAGGAACATCGTTATACTTGGACCAAATTATATTGGATAATTAAATATAAGACATTAGATATGGCAATCGAAATGTAGTGTATATGTTTGATAGAAAGATTGTAATTGAGTGTAAAACAGACTGTATTAGAATTAGCGGTTTGTGTGTAAAGTGCGATTATAGCGAAATAAATCCCTAGCAGAATATAACGTCGGTACTAAGGTATAAATTGCATGCACTGGTATTAGGACCACATCAAGAAATACGTTGGTGTTAGTCTTGTTAACCATTGCGTTGTCTATGTACTACTAGCTCATTCTATTTTAATGCTATGTTTCCTGCATAAACTTAAATCTATCTGTATCTGTAAATTGTCCTTACTTGTACGTTAATATTTGAGTATTTGGAGTACTTTTAATGTTTAGGCAATGCATGTGGTTTATTTATATTGTAAGAGAGTTTTTATGAGTAAGGTCTAATAGTCGAGTACTTATGTTTTTTTTACTTATGTTGAATAATTAAGAGTTAAAAAATGTTCCATTATCTTGATTTACATATTCCTCATTACATTATTTTCCTGGCTATGTGAATGTGATGTATCAAACTTGAGACACTTGTCAGTTTAAAAAAGAAAATATGTTTTATCAACATTCGCATCTGTTGATGTTTATATCTTCAATTCATACAGTTCAGTTAATATGCCATCTCTTGACAGTCAACTCAGTCAGTTTTGAGTTTTACAACACAGCAGGTGGAAATTTGAACACAGACGCATATTATCAAGTGCTGGAAATTATAACATTTTTATCACAAAACTGCTTGTTTTACAGATAAAGTGTACAAGTCGGCTTTTGACTGTTTCCTCAAGACACTGCGGTCGGAAGGTCCTTTGGGACTTTACAAAGGATTTATCCCGAACTGGATGAGGATTGGTCCTCACACCACTGTCGCGTTTTTCATCTTTGAGCAACTACGAAGAGTCGTTGGTATCGACCCTATATGAGGTAGTGTGATTAGCATGAAATAGCTAGGACTGCTATTAAGCTATGTTAGTAGCATGTAGTTGTTAAGAACTATACCGATGTTTTTCAATTAAAAAATAAGTATATATGTACTGTGTAATTGGAGCGATATTTACCTGAAATGAGTGATATTTACCTGAAATGAGTGATATTTACCTGAAATGAGTAATATTTACCTGAAATGAGTGACGTGTTTACTTGAAAGAATATTTGAATATGAATACCATGCATCATGATCGCATCTGGTGCATCTATACAGGCAAAATTACTTCAGGTTAGTTTGACCTAAACAAATCTTGATTTGAAATTTAAATGAAGATTGTTTTTCATTTCTAATTCAGGTTAATTTTCAGGTCAAATTCAGGTCAAATTTTCACCTGTAATTGCATGTCTCGATGTTTTCTTTAGGTAAAATTGACTTGACAATTTGACATGTGGATGCCTAATGACAGAACAGAGTACTATTGTATAATTGGTAGCAGAATCATGTTGATTTATACCAGATTTGTTTACAATGTAAGAGAGAGAGAGAGAGAGTAAGGCCGGTATAATTTTCTGTATGTGACTTTCTGTAATTGTTTTGTTACACTTTAATAGATGTTTGTATTTTGGATACATGTGTTATCACATTTGACAACGACGTAAAGAAATTGCAAATACTCTCGGAAACTGGTTTGAACTCACATAGGCGGATCATTCACCAGTAATAATATTATGATGAGTTTTATCCTTTACAAGGCTTGATCAGTCGTAGTACTATTCTGTTGAACTTTTATTTCCTTGAAAGATTTCCTATCATATATTTTGAACACGGTGTTTCTCTAATAATGGAACAGAATCCTTTTTGATTACACATTTTTGTTTCTATAAAAACAGAACACTCAGTAGGTGAGCAGGTTACCCGTTCTCCTTTTGCTATCATCATTCTAATGTATCAAAACATTTTATCCCCCCCTTTTTATACAACATTTTCAAAATAGAGATTTATGCATTAATAGGTCAGATGGGAATATCTTTATTGCGAAATAATCACACTTGGAATAGTTTGTCGTGAAAAAATGTTATGTTAACTTTTTATGATTTTTTTTCCCGGATTTCTTTTTTTGTTTGTTTTGTATCATTGGAATAAGTGTACTTGGTATTGGTACATATAATTTATTGCAATAATTATTCGTCTTTTATAGGAAGTCTATACGTAGTTACACATGTTGTCATACAAAAGTAAAAAACCGCATATTTTAACTTGGATATAAACTATATTGTAATCAGAAAAGATAATGATAGCACGCGTTATATATAGTGTTATTTTTCGTGTGGTCGCCATTGGATATTTTTAAACAATTTGTTACTTTTTATTCATATGACATTTTAAAATATATCAGATATTCCAGATGCTTTTATTGTAAACAAGTTTGAACCTTGATTTTATTTAAACTTAAAACACGAATTTCATGTTTTGTATGTACATGGAATTTTCCTTTGATATTTTTATTATATTTAGTTTTACATTTTCCACATTGTATCATTATTGTTTTTACTGGTGACGTGATATTAACTGAAGTATTTGCAATGTATTTGCTTGACGTTTAACGGATACATTATATGGATAATACAGACGTATACAATACACGGATACATCATATATTGATATTATACTAATAATGACAAAGACGTAAACGTTACGTAGATATCATTCTGATATTATACGGAAATTATATTGATAGTGACAGTGGGACGTACTTAAGGTAGCAGTATACAGTAGAAATGGCCCGACTCTGATAAACAAGGCACATGTCGAGGAAATGTAAACACAGCGGATTTACCCTACACAACACATGTATACATGTATATATATTTGTAAACTGCATTACATTTACAATACATATAAAGTACTGAGAAGTGTATAAACCTCTTTTTTCTATGTATGTCACTTGTGTGAAAACCATGGTTACCACATCAAAAATTACCAAAAAATGCCAAAAATTGCTATTTTTAACCCAAAATTTGACCCCCGCAACTAGTAATTTTTTTCCTAAGCTCTGTCTGAAATTAAAGATTACCTACCTGGTTGCAGAATTATCTGGGTCCCAGTAAAGTTGTAAAACTTGATTTTTTGCAATTTTGCGTCGTGTGCTGTTGTCAAAATTTTACCTCCTGTAAAGCTAGCTTTTCATGTGTACGCACCCTTTCGGATTATGGCCAACATTTTATTCTCGAACCAAAAAAATCTTCTTTCTTTTTTACAAATGTGAAGCTCACATAGCCCACTTCATCATGCTTATACCAATTTTAGTACAGTTTTATTTTTATATTTGTTTTTACATATCATTATACAGGGGTTAGCCATTTAACAAAAATATCACCCATGGCCACAACCCTCTACTGTATACTGCTACCTTAATAGGGACAGTCTGATACAATGAAAATACACACCGGTTACACAGACTAGTTATACATGGTAAACCGAGATGCTTAAAGCAAGTTACATCATAAGTAACAGCTTCATAAATGCTTGCATATATCTAGTGAATACATGGTCAGACAATGAACACAGACACTTTAGTTTATTTTTAGTTAAACAGACCTTATATTTACTAACTATCCTTTTTTTATGATATATTCACTTGTATTTTGTACATTGAATACATTAAATCGGTTTACAAATGACGTAAAGCGTACGTGGACAACTTTACTTCCAGTGTTTCATTAAATGGCATGTCTTTAGCCTCTATTTCCTCAGGGAAGCTATATACATATACGTATATTGAAATGTTGAATAAATTTGTTTTGAAATAACGACAGATTGTTATTATGTATGATACTAGATAGAGCAGCCCCACTGTACGATGAATTTCTGAATAAGAAGGACCTTTGTTGTGCTATTACCTAACAGTACCAACAGCGTTATCGCGGAAAATGTCATTTAGAAGACTTTATCCGGCACAAAAGGACGTAACTACAATGTTACATCACTACCTCACACCTATGTTTCCATAACATTCTTACCATTGATATTTTCCTTACGCTACGGTAGGTTTTGATTTTTAATTGAAATGTATAAATCAAACGCTTTCAGAACAACTAACTTTAACAACTTTTAGTTAAGACTCATTTTTTCTGTATCTTATACAAATATTTGATATGTATACTGGTATTTTCCAATCGATCAACAAATACATAATCAATATGTTGTATCCGTAACTAATGCAAAAAAAAAAGTTAATGTTTGGATAGTTTGGTATAAATCTTAATATTTTCAAATCTTTGAACAAAGTGAGATTGTATTAGATCTGCAGATTTTAAATATATTCACTATCTTAAAACGCTCATCTTGAAAGAGATTAGGCTGGCTACTAATTAACGCGTATCTAGGTTGTCCGACCTGACCCAAACAAATACCAATACATGTTTTATTGTATATAAAAGGTAAAAAGAAAAAAATAATATTTTTACTCATTGGAGCTTTGCGGGTCTCAAAGCACATACATTTTGTAATAGTATTTAAAAACATTACAGGAAGCGAAGCAACTCTTCTGCAATTTGACATAACTTAGAAAAAACCCATTAATCTTTACCCTATAAAGAAGGATATCGACATTTCGGGAGGGAAAAATAAGCCTATATATGCATCTAAATCATAGAAGAGTAGTATTCATGTGTATGGTTTTCAATGTAACATCTACATATTTGGGGGTCGGTTATTTAAATAGCTGCAGTCAATACAACCGGTAACAATACACAAGATTAAACCTTTTTAAAATACATAGGTCAGGTCCGGTGTAACGTGAAATAGTGACCCACGTAGAAAACCTACCCGGGGTCCAAATTTAACGCGGAAATTTGACGGTTTCTATGGATGCTACAGAAAATTGTTTCTGTTCAGATTTCGACCGTAGAAAAATGACCCCGTGTAGCTTTTCTACAGGAGTCACGTTTAAGCTTAAGTTTACATAGAAATTTGGCGGATGGACGAGAACATTTTATAGTGAAATAAGATTAATATAATTGGTGTATGTTAATGCGTTTGGATTTCTTTATCCTAAGATATCCATCAGTTTTCTACGGAGGACTCTTTTCTATAGAACGAAGGGTACAAATTATACTTAATAATGTAGTTAGGGGGTATGCTTTTAAGGATGCCCATGTAGAATCTCTACTAAGAATTATGATCGCGGGTCAGATTCCAATCCTTTAAAAAATTACCTCCGGGTAGCTTTTCTACAGGAGTCACTCTTTCATGTTACACCGGTACATGTAATAATTTAGTCAACGGTATCGAAAACCACTCGGGTCTTTCGTGGTGAATTATTATAACCTTGAACTAATTATTTTATAATCATGCTGATCATGGATGTTGATTAAGCAAATTACAGGCCTACTCAAACGGCTGGATTGAATCCAAAATAAGTACACGTGATTTATTTTATTTGTCTTGTCAGCTCAATGGAATAAATCAAATGGTATGGAAGTATACGTGATGTGTTTATGCACCATATACTAACAGTTTACAAGTACAATACGAGTCACCTGGCTAAATAACGTGGAAACAGCTAATTGGTTGTTTGGACAGCGCTTTACCCTTTTTAGCTATGTGAATAGCATTCTTACCAAACAACCCCCTTCCTTTCTGTATGAATGGTGTTTCCATTATCCTATTTGCTTACTTATTTCGTGGATGACATTATCAGAATCCAATTACCCTTTCTAATTGTTGATAGTAATCTTAAAGCTGACAGTGCAAGTTAAAAAGCTTTCGATTGATTTTTTTTTTTTTTTTTTTTTTTTTTAAAAATATTTTTTTTTTGGTTTTGAGATTTTCCCCATATCTTCCGACTATCGTTTCTAAGGAAGTGCCGACATTTTCCGCTTATTCAAAAATCTCAATTGAAAGCTTTTTAACTTGCACTGTCAGCTTTTATATCCTATTTCTCTTCTTAGTCTTTTGGATAGCGTTAAGTTTCTCTTCCTTTTTGCCATCCACGATACTCCAGGGGTTACGCTCACTTACGCTCTCTGCACCCCTGGAATGTTACGTGAAAAAATCAAAGGCTCAGTGTGCAATGTGAATCAGACAAGAAGACACGCTTGCACCTTTTATGTACACCAAAATAACGGTTAAATTGACTTACTTTAAAGTCGGGTGTTGCTCCTCTGTAATCTTTAAAGGACAGGAGTCACCCTAGCGGTTGGTTAGGATTTGTTTTAACCTGAGACCAATCAATTACCTAACAACATGCCTTCAATTTTGCCATGACATATTCCAGGCGTGCGGAGCGTTCTGTGTATATAGCGATCCCAGTACATTTTAATGTTACCCTTCCTATCTGTTTAAACAGCGATCGTATTATATTTTTATCCCTCAGTTGTGTAAGTAGCGTTCCTAGCACCCTATTACCATTCCTCTTCTGTGTGGATGACGTTTCATATGCCATTTCACTCTTTCCAGCTGTGTTCTGAAAGTTAATTAACTAGATAGCTAAAGTTCAATTAGCATGAATATATGTTTTATTTTGTTCCATGAACTCCGCTATGAGGTAGTTTTGATGTAGGTCTCTGGAGTTTGGAAGTTACATAATGTTTATGTTTCTACAACTAAACAAGGCGATGCGACGAGAAAAAACAAGTGTATGAGGTAGATGTTTGTAATTGTATGTACATATATTGATGTTCGCTGTTCCAACGCAGCTAAAATACTAGATACATCCACTGTAGGTTTTCATTATTATAGAACTATAAATGTTGCAAGACTGGGCTAGGCTGTTACCAGGTACAATGTAGATGTCCAGGGGTCAAATCCTGATCAGGCTCCATTACATTTTACACTCACAACAGTATTGTTGATTTTTGTTGGTAATTTACCTTAAATATTATTTTTCATAACTTTCATTATTACAGGTTTATCCATGGTTTTCGTTCAAAAATGTATTTTACCGTAGCTATGGTCATGCCAGAAAAGAGTTTTCGATGCATAGTTACATTTTGTGACTGTGGAATGGGGATCCCTATTTAATATGTTGGAACTGTTTTATAACGTGTATATATTAAAATGACACGCGTATAACACATGATATTTTTATTTTATTTTGAATCCACACATGACGCAATGCAGTCATCATTATTTATAGTAGTAAGTAATACCCGACATATATGCAAGGGTATTTCCCAAACCTTGAATATTGAAGTCACGTCAGTTTGATAGAATGCCAAGATCTACATGGATATATTTATTGTAATGATAAACACTGCAAAAATAAATTGCTGAGGAGGCCTTAGATTCGGAACAACACCACACGTTGTGACATTATGTGATCGATATATAGGTTGTAATATATATGTAGCTCTCGTTAGCCATGAGGCCTGGAGCGCGTGGAAACGTTGGACCCCTAGTTAGGTTATTCAATAGGCAGATTGAATGTAGAAGGTGGGTCTATTGGTATCGAACCCCTAAACATTAACTGGGTCGTACTCAAATGTTAAGATAAAGTTTATCTTATGTTATATTTTGTTGTATGTATAACGATATGCATATATAATGATATATATTATTTTATTATAAAGGAAAATATAAAAGAAATAAAATAAAATTGGTACCCAACAGCAATGCTTGACATGATGTTGTAGGCATCTAATACATGTTTGCAAACTTAATAAATGTACTGTTGAAAAAGGTAAGGAGTTCTGAAATTCATGCAAAATAAATAATAATATAATTAATATAAATTAATGTGATTCCTCTACCAAGTGATGATGAAAAAACACTAATATCCTGTATAGCAATATAAAACCATCATATGTACACACTGAAGATAGTTCCCCACTCTTTAGATTAGTAAAGAACTATTCTCATTAAATATCTTATACAACAATCGTAAAATATAATTCATATGATCAGTTTCAGAATTATTACAATACATGTTTCTGCTAAGTGAGTCAACTAATTCAATAGTTTGGGAAATTATAAAATTTGTTCAAGAATGTGCTCTATTGTTAACTATACTGGAAAATAAATGACTATATACATTCCATTAATATATACAAATACCATTAATATGTACAAATTTCAATTGGTTACCATGACAACAATAGTCAAAACGAAAAATAAACTTTTAATAATACGGTCAAAGTATAAATTTTAGCGGAATTCTAATCTTAGCGTTTATTGTGCTTTAAACATTGCGGCATATTATACTTGCGCTAATTGACATATATATACAGTTTATATGTTATTGTTACCGCATCAATTCATTATTGCGCTAATCTGTTAAATGCGCTAAAATCGTGTCTCCTGCAGTAGTATCGAAGACGCACCAAAACAAAGAGAAAAGATAGAAAAAATGATGATAAGGAAATTCAATTTAAACTTTTGAACATACAGAGACCCTTCATGTGAAAAATAAATCCCAGTATTCATTATTAAGAGCAAAGTTTAGAAACATCGAATTCTTAAATTTGTATGCTGCTCTGGGACTGACATACATAATCACTCAGGGTTCGACCACTTTTCTATTTGCGATACTCTCTGGAGGCGAATTTCTGTCCCTTCTTATGTACAATGTTGTGGGATGCTGTTGACGGACCGGTGCCGACAAAGGCTTGCTGTCGCGGAGTGTTATATGCGCCGGGAGTATGAAATGGTTTTGGGCCAAGCCGTGGCATTCCCATGTCCGACTGGCGAGGAAGTCTAGGGCTTTCGCTTATTCTCTTTGTCTCCTTTGAATATACGGTCAGTTCTCTTCCAGACTGCATGTCATGACGCCACGATGGCAAACCGTTAGTTGGGCTGACACTGTGTTCTTTAAGTTCCTCAACTTCTTTCGATAGTTCATTATTCATTTTTTCAACAGCTCCCTTTTGTTCTTTCAATGTTTCAATTTTCTCGTTAAGATCCCGGATCTGAACTGAATCCTCTTGGTGTGTTTCTTTGCTTGATGCAATAATCCCTTCTAGTTCTGAAATTCTTTTTCTTAGACTTTCTATTTCCTTTTCCCTGCACTGGATTTCTGACAAAAACTTTTCAGCATCACTGGATTGGCGTTCCTTTAATATTTTCACTTCCTGCTGTGAAGAATTTTGATCAGTCTCAAGTTTGCCAAGATTCCTCGCTAGTGCACATTTTTCCTTGTTCAAGTCTTTCAAACGTATTGTGGTATCTTCGTACTTCTGTTTGAGTTTCATGTACTGGTCTTGTAATTGTGCATACATCGCTCTATCAGTTTCTCTGTCTTTTTTAAAACCAGCGATATCGCGTTGCCCAATCACTTGTGCTTCTTTAATATCCCTGAGTTCTTTAAGGACTTTATCGTTTTCTGAGGTAATGGTTTTTGAAATGTCACTGGTCACTTCTTGCAGCAACAGTTTGACCATATAAACAGGAATATTGTTTGTCTGGGCGGCATTTTTTGTCCTATCTGTAGGTGGAGAGGCTGTGAAGGCGTCCTGCAAACGGACGAAAATATTTGTTGCTAAATATTTACCAAGTATGGACTTATTTTGAGGTTAATATGTAGGTATATGAATTTGAGAAAGTGATATTGACCGAGAGGAAGTAGAAATCAATATCACTATCCTGATTCACGTAACACATATTCATCGGAATACAGGTCCTTAATTGTTATATAGATTTGAAATTAGTATGCTTGATCATAAAACAAGAAGGAGTGAAAGTAAAGCGTAAAGAGAAAAGTGCTGCATTTGGCAGAGAGCATTGTGACGTTAAAATCAAAGGGAACTCATGAATGGAATATTGACATGATGATGTTTCTAAAATAGAAATACAGTCTTAATATAATATATTACCAACCTGCACGTGATAATGATTAAACCAATAAATATGAGGGGATTATCATAAAATATAATATTACAATTAATCTATTTGACAACAGATACAATGTAGTGGAAATTTTCTTACTAACTATCTTTTACTTTCGTGTAGTTCGAATGACTATATTTTATTGCACAATTTACTACAATGAAAAGGCATAAACATATATAAACGAAAAAATGGGTACGTTTGAGATACTAGGGTATTTTGTGTAAATATTAGTCGGTACAATGTATTGCTATTTTTAAAATCTGACATAATGTCCTAACCGGAAAAACCTATCCACACACTGATGATATATGTATATTATATAAATAGAAGGATGATCTTATTAAATCACTTCTATAAATAGTTCCATGCTATGTTGGCCATAACCGAGGTGCTTTGACTTCTTCTGGTACATGCATGTACATTTAATATAAATATAAGAATAAATTATGTAATATGACTAGTTTCATATGCACTTTTCACCTTTTGATGTATCTCTCTATGTTAAGGAAATGTGTACATTGTTTTTATTCCTTTGCCCTAACAACGATGAGTCATAAGTTGACCAAATTGCTTTAGGAATCCGTTAATTGTTTACTTTGCTTTGTTTCCTATATTTTGGTTTTATTACTTCTTATATCTAGTGATCATTTGAGCTACTAACCTGTGTAGTTGATGCCGTTTCCGGTGCATTCGCAGTAGTTGTTGTAACTAAATGAAATTGAAATATATAAAAGAATAAAATGCTATTATAAGATTAACGTTGTTCTTGACAGAGTTAAGTGAATTTTACAAGAAAAAGACAAAATATCCCATAAAGTAGAAAACTGATATAGCCTGTCCACTGTTCAGTGCATTTGATCGTTGTTATATTTTGAAACGAAGAAAATAAGTTCCATAAAATACTTTATTACATAACTAACATGCTATAAGATTCAAGAAAAACTTCAGTAAACATAAAACACTTACCGTGAGTAGCAATTGATAGCCCCTTCACAACTAGAGTTACATTATCTTCCATAATCGATGGTTGATGATAGTGACTGATTGTGAAAATGAGAACAGGACACAACAACCTGATCTGCACTTAATGGACAAGGCTTATATACACACATCAATTTTATATAGTGGCATATTATGATAGGTGTCACCTTATTAAAAACAGGCATTGTGTTAATTTGGCACGTCGATCTAAGCCCACATTGTTCTGTATATTATTTCGATGCATACAAAAGGTATTGGTTAATAGGGAACTTCAGGAAGTCCATTTGGTAAACCAGTAATATGAGTGTAAGATCATATTAATCTCATTCTGCAGGATTAGTTCTATGAGGAACTATGATAACAGATCTTTCTGACAATGCAATGATAGGTTAAATTTCTTCACATTAAGAACTTTACTAGTAAATATGTGAAACAACAGACTCACTTTGAAGGTTGTCTTTTATACACAACAATATGAAGTGTAGATCAAAAGTTACCCAAAGGTGCATTTACTGTGTACATGACTCGATCAAACAGATAAGAGAAAAGAAGAGAACAGATCGAGCTAAAATATAATTAATGAAGTTGGTACAAGAGTTGGCGCCAAGATCCCTCTGGGATCACTTGTTGAAGAATGGCAATACTGTCATCGCTAATGAATATGTCTTGATTTGTCTTTGATCTCCTTCCAATCGTCCATTCAACGTTGTCAAGAGATAGGAAGACAAGAGACCACCAGCAGTTGTAATCGATTCTTAAATGTCTAGCCCTTGGCCTGTTGCAAGCTTCGAGTTAGAAAATCAGGACTTTCACCACTCGGATCGACATTTACCTGTCATAATCAGGATAGGCAGATATTATGCTGATCAATTTATCTTAAAACTCAAAAAACGTTTGTTTTATTTTCAAATATGTCAACAAAACAATTTAAAAAAAAAATCAATAGTAAGTGTTTTACAACAATTTTTCAAACAAGATTTATTAACCGTTATTAATCACGTTTGTGGGCCTGTATGATAAAGCACTGTGGTCTTTATGTGGAAGAAAAGCAGGAAGTAGCAAGGGGAATCTTGTTCACGTCATCTTAGGGAAAGGAACCGCCACTCGAGTACGAATTTATGAATACCCTATATATAGTTAACTTATTGTCAATTTTTTTAAAACAATCTTCGCTAAAGAATTTCTCTCAGGTTACATTTCGCTTTCCTGACATTTCGAGACATGTACTATAAACAACCACGTTTACACAGCTTACGTTAATTTAACACTAAGGCTACGCTCAAGAGATATTACGTTTTTGTCCTATCCGTCCGTCTGTCTGTCGTTCCGTAATGTTCATTACCGTTACTTAAGCGCCTGAATGTCTTGACAGATTTTCATTAAATCTTACGTGTATGTTTGCCTTGGAAGTATATAATACGTATTCGGCGTGATCGGTCTGAGATCAAGGTCGCTATTACTAAAAACAAAATGTCACTATCACGTTCCTTGTCAGCATCCATGCGGCCGTATTTCGTGACAGATTTTCATGAAACTTCACATATTTGCTTAGTCTTGGTTCTTTTCCCTAATATCTCATATCATTTTTTTAATTGATAGTATTATCTTTGATCATCTAAGATGAGCTTGTACTAGCAAATTCTATGTTTATACGTTAACTGTGCGTTATATATAATAGTAACTCAAAAATCAATATCAATACTTGTTCTACATTGGTATACTACAAATCGATTAGTCATTGAGTTTAATAGTTACAATACTATTTATCTTCAACATATCAACTTAGGTTTTAGATCGAATTAAGGAGATTCAAATAAAGTATGTGTCTGTATAATGACACTGCGCGATCAATATTTATAGTCATGGTTTGATCTTTTGTCCATATTGGATTAGGTAAGATAACAAGTAGAATGATAAAGCATTTTTTATAGTGGTTATCGCTTGGTAGTTGTGTATAGGATTTAGGGCATTATAATGAAATGTCATCATGACATGATTTATATATATTTATATTCTTAAAATGTCTAAAGTCGTTGTGATGGTTAATGTAAACAAAATGAAACAAAGAGTTTCCCAGTAGCATAGTAGTAGAGGTTAGAAACTCGTTGTTCTTTTATTTTTCTTAAGTATACAGCAATTGAAACATTCTTGTTTATTTTGTTCAAAAACATTACATCTTCAATAAAAGTCTTAATTTTCAAATTCCACAATTTCTTCATTGTTAGTAAAATATAATGGGTTAATCGGTAGGGGTACGTCTTAAGTTATTGCGCAATATAATGTACTGTTTTGCAATTCTATCTGAAGCATGATCTTTTTAATCAAGGCCATGTAATACACAGGAGATTTACGGACTACGTGACCCCACCACTGGTCGAGGTTGCTTACCCTCTGCAGGAGAGGTACATGGCCCAGTTTTGCATAGTATGTATCAAGAAGAACGTCTCAAGTATTGAAATGAAGTTTATGTCAAATTATAAACACGTGTATGGAGATATGGAGTATGACGATGTTGTAACTTTAATAGCAGTCCTCTGTTATTGATAAAAATCAAACAAACAAACCAAAACATCATAAAAATAAAACGAAATTGTTTATAAAATTACAAAAATATCAATTGCGAGTTATTTAATGATCACGTCGAAAGTTTATATTCTGAAAACTGGAACAGAAGGGAGGCACTGGAATGTCAAAAAACTGGGCAACCAAATTAAATCAGCAACCAGGAATTAATTAGACCCAATATACGCTGTTAACGGATTATTATCTAGTAAATCAAACCCGTCTATTAACTTCTGATATGGAGGTTATACCGCCTATCGTTTCAATATAGACTCATATCACAATATATTTGGTTACGGTCCAATATTTAGCATTGTATTCGACATAATATATCTCTGGTAATTGTTGGCCTGTTAATGCTATGTGATTGAATACTCTGCAGGCTAACCATTTCTGTATAAGAGACGATTCAAAAGCCAGTTGAGCTTTCAGAACGCTAGATATGTATTTCTCCAGCTTCTGAAAGGTACGTTTATTTTTTGTAACTTTTTATGTTTCAAGTAACTTAAAACTGAATACGCCAACTCGTGTGATTGAGACACTACTATTCTCATTAGACTGGCGTGTTTGTATGTATAGGTGAGTGATAAGGGTTGTGTATATACACACATTGGCTTGTTAGTGAGTACACTAGCTTGAGGTGTGTATATTTATTCGTATTATAACAGTTAACTCTAGCATGAACGTTGAACTTTATTTTTCTGCCTTAAACAAAAATGACGATGATTTAGATGATGTCATGGTATTTCTTTCTCTTTTTCTGACAGGTGAATTTCATTTGAGCTGAATAGAAATTCACATTTTAAAGTCGCAGCAACAACCAGTTTTGCCAAAATCATCTTTAAACGTCTTTGTCAAAATGTCGAGCGAACTGCAGAACCAGGTTGATTTTAAAATAACAACTTCCGCCATGCAAAAGAACTGGAAATTGTTGAAGCAGATTCACGTCAATGATATCCTTGATACTATGATAGAACAATCTCTCATCACCATTGATGCAAGCAGAAATATATTAAGAAAGGAAACAGAAAGCCAGCAAGCTGAAGCTCTTTTATATATGGTTTTCAGTAAATCACAACCCTACTTGGACGCATTTATGTTTATTCTTGCTAACAATGGACACGAGTTTATCGTCCAGAAACTTCGAGAAGGTAATTGTTTGACTATGAAATGTTAACGCGATGACATTTGAAGTTAACTTAAATGTTTGAATCATGTTTATGTGACGCTTCTTTTCATGTTGATTGTAGTCGTGGCACATATAATTTTAACTAGCCATATTAATTGTCTGCGTAGTACTGTTCAACTGAAATTTAATATTAAAAATATAGGGTTTGTATGCTCAATAGAATACTTGAAATTTTCTCTGAAAAGTTTTATGATATAACGTTATTGTTCCACAGATCTGGCAACTGAAGCCTCAAACGTAAGTTACTTGTTTTACATATCCAATATTTTGTTAAAGACAAAGTACGTAAAAAAGATAATTCAAATATCTGATTTTAGCATTTTGTGATTTATTAAATTTTCATGTGTAAATAAGTTAATAGGTTTTATAATGTAGGTTATCCTTTACAATAATCTCTTCTGTATGTTTTTGTTCCAACTGAGTATGATATATTCTAGATTCTGAATACATCTTTAGAGGATCGACGACCTAAAACATCCGGGCAGCAATTAGGTAGGAGTGACAGTGGACCACTCTATATACAGCGTCAGTTTAGTGATGCCGTTCAAAATGAAAAAGAAAACGCTTCCAGGAAACAGTTTATGGAAGAAATGAAAGCTGAGATGCAGAAGCAACAAATGGAAACTATGGAAAAACAATTCGAATTACTGAAGCGGCATCAATCCGAGGAGACAATGAGGCAGACACAGGAATTAAGGAAGCACAGTGAAAACATCATACAGGCAGAATTTACTAAACTGAAACAAAGCGAAGATCAGCAGAAAGAGAACGAGGCCAAAATAGAAAGGCTGGAAGCCCTGCTGAAAGCCCTGCAGAACAAATTGGATCAGGAACGTGCAAAAATGAAGAAAGACACAAAAAACACAAATGAAAAAATTCAAGAAATACAAAAGCAGAGAGATGAGCTGAAATTGGAACTAATTCGGGCAAAAAGAGAGTTTACCGACGCTTTGAAAAGAGTGAAACAAGAAAATCTCTACCTTCGAAACCAAATCAAGCAAGAGAAAATCAACCAAGCTAACAGGTAAAATATCTTGTTTTTTTGTATTCTTTCATATGAAGTTACATTGAAGTATTATAAAACAGAAGACAGCGGAATGTGCATTAATTAATGGCCTATGATAATAAAACTTGAAAAATGATGAGGAACCTCGGAACACATGTTAGAAAGAAAAATATATAAAACAGATCGTTTGACGGGGAGAAATATGAGGAGATAGGGAGGGGGCGTTTTGGGTACTACAAATTCCGTTATTTTGTTATTTTTGACAATTTGATACGAATGAGCGTGATAGATGAACATTCGTCAATTAACAACACTAACACACAATCGTAGAATAAAATTAGAATTAAATACATAATAATTATGTAATCACGAAATAAATAAAGCTAAGGAATGAAATCAGAGAATACTGATGACGTTCAATTAGAATTATTTCTTATCATGTAACGTCTATTTCTTACCCCACGTATACCTTGGCTGGGATTATGGTTAGTTAGAGAATCAAAATTTGTAAATTTTACAACGCTTATCTTATATATGATTTCTGATTAATAAGATTATATGATTTCTGATTAATAAGGGGAGTGAAATTGAGAAACAATATAAGCCAGACAATTAGGTATGACGATCTATGGTATTGAATTTTAAGACATGTAAATGAATGAAAGATTCATCAAGGAATGAAGGAGCGAGAGGGACAAACCTTATATCAAATTATCAGTAAAAAATATACCTTTACAAAAAGTCAGACAGAAACGGAGAAACAGCTTCTTTTTATGATACACTTTTGTCAAAATGGTTGAGAAGTTCTCAAACCTGGCAGTCGTAAACCAATGTTCCTTATTTTGAAAGAAAGAATGAAAGGATTTTAAACCTAAAGTATCATACTAACGTATGTGTTTTCTTTTTCTTTCAGCAACCAGAAAATAATAAAGAATCCGTAAGTAAAATTCCTCATCTTTTACTGTCTTTTTATTGTCCCTTGTTTTTCAAACAATATGAAGTAAGACATTTCACAGAAGGACAGCGAGATCAAAGTATGTTGATGCTTGCTATGAATGGTTAGCTCACAGAGTCTGAACAATAAAGGAAATAGTCTGTAAAGAAAGTTCTTTCTACATATAAGGAAACGTTAAAGGATTTCTTTCATCATAAACTAATGTAATTTGCACTTCGATCAAGAAATGTACAATTTGATTTTTTTTCTTTCAGATTTACGACTCCATTGGACCCAAAGTAAGTAGATGTTTGTTTATCTTTTGTAATGAATTCAAAACGCATTTTCTTTAAATGAGAAGAAACATTTAAACTTTTCACATACAAATAATTCTACATTTTTGATTTTTGGTTTTTAACAAAGTAAAAACTTTGAAATCTCTAATTGATTCAGAAGGTGAACATCATTATTGAATTTCCATTCATTGTGTTACAGACTGGCTCAAAAACTAGAAGATGTGCGGAATAGGAGGAGGTGATGTTTTGGGTTCGATAAGAGTTACCAACATCGTCCAGTTTTACCTAATGAAACGAAAAGCATTGTACATTATTCCATGGATTATTTATTTATTATCACCGGATATAAATATTGTTTGTTTACACTGTAACTTTATTGGTATCGGCAACTCAACAGATAAACACTTGAAGTGATAGATGGCACTATTGTGTGCAAATTAACCAAAAAACATTCTAGCCAGGACCCATGAGTCTGCAATTTTAAAGATGCAAGACTTTTTGTTTCAATTTCTTGTTTGTGTTGTTGCTATAAATGATTTTAATTTGGATCATTACATATTTACGTAAGAGTTCAAGGATTAGTTAGGATTGAAAATTTCTTGATTATCTCAACCGCTTGATAAATATGGGTCTCAATGCAAGGGATATAACTCCAGATTTAGCGGAACAGTGTTCATGTTGTTGATCGTTATAAGCATATTTGTTTTTCGTTCACCTACGCATATGATTATAAAATGATAAATGATTGAGATTTCCATGCGTGGCATGCTAATTTATAAGTTTAATGTACATACTAGATGTGGCAATTTTAAAAGCACTTTCTGTTCGAAATGACTTTATTATTATATATGTTTTTTTCAATTCTCGGCCCACCGGTCCATAAAAAAACAAGGGGAGGAACTCTGAAAGACGTAATTGTGTGTCTGCCCTATCTTTGAAAAATAAGGCTATTTTTGTTTCTCTGATTTGATCGACCGGAACTTTAATTGGAACAATTTGGGAAGATGTCATATAAGCAGTCTTTAATAAAGTTGCTCTCGGTTTTTGTTTTTTTAAATATGATGACTTGGTTTTAAATATTAAGTGAGTGTTGCAAAAGGCCAATGCACATTGAAAATTCCAGTGTAAATAACTTTGTACTTTGTATTGCTCAAACTGAGTATTGTATTGGCTGGTCTTACATTGGTCCTACTCTTGTGATGATGATGTTCCCATTTGATATCACCTAAATATATATAAATGCCAATAAGTCATAACATTTTTTCTGTAAGAGTAGGACTGTATTATGACATTGCACGCTCTGTTCAAACTCGATCTGTAAGAGTAATGAATGATGTTTTTGAAGTCTTCCTTTTTATTGTGCTTTTTTGGAACCATCATGCATTTTTGCCCATTGTCATATTTTATTTCCTTGCTCGACAGTTAGGCATATGTAAAACTTGCAACGAACACACAACTTCATGTCGAAATCAAACGTTATTACTTAAAGCGTATTTCACGGCGATCATCGCTCAATTTATACTGTATATTTCCATACTCATCGTCTTGTCACTATTATGCTGTGGCGATATAGAAACTAACCCCGGTCCCTTTCATCCTTCTGCTAACTCCTCGTCAATATCCTCTGACGAACCTGTATCTTTCACACATAATAATAATTGCTTATCATTCGTCCACCTGAACGTACAAAGCTTGCGTCCAAAACTAGATGTTCTGTACACCGAACTTTATGAGCATAGTATTTTAGCATTTACCGAAACTTGGCTTTCTGACTCTGATATTGATTCGTCCTTGGATATTTCTGGTTTTCACAGTCCTTTTTGTTACTGTCGTAATGACGCCGTTGGAGGGGGTGTTGCTGTTTATGTAGCAGCCAATCTTTTTGTCAAAAGAAGGTCCGATATTGAAGTTGACGATGTCGAATGTGTTTGGGTTGAAATAGCATCCAAAGGTCAAACATTTCTATTTGGTACTTTCTATAGACCCCCAAATTCTAACATAACTGTATGGACCAAATTTGAGGAATCCATTGGTAGGGCAATTAACTCTAGTATTGGAAATGTTATTATAACTGGTGATTTTAACGTCAATTTATTGCAACGCAGTCATAATTTTAACTATTTTGATAACATAATGTACACTTACGGACTTACGCAGTTAATTACTGAATGTACGCATTATACTGAACATTCGACATCCTTAATAGACGTTATATTGGTAAATAACGATTTTATAATAGATCGGTCTTATGTAGGGGAATCGTTCCTTGAC
>NW_018480078.1:2287225-2293023 GCF_002113885.1 Mizuhopecten yessoensis | reverse complement strand
TGTTTTAAAATGTATTTGGACTTATATGCTTATTCAGTGATTTTGCCATTGCATTTCTTTATACCATATTATGTCACTAACTCGCCATGATTATGATTGTTTGATAAAAGTGATGTGTTACCTTGAAAGAGCAGGACGTACCAGGGACGAGGCGGGAAAGTGTTTTATGGACTTATATTTGATAAGTGTGATGGCTAGTATGTGAACTGCAACGTTTTTAATAATCATGGCGGTGCTTTGTGACATACTAATTTTGTCAATAGTTGATTTAGTGGTGATTTATTCTATGTAACTTGTATATACATTTTAACCTTTTTCGAGTGTCCACTTACAGGACTGCTGACATTTTCATCTACTATTCCATTGTTATATTTTACAGAATCGTGTTCCACATACTCATCGCAATAGAGCAATATGATATTACCATCTGATGATCATATGTATATTGATATGTTATTCATTCCTGGTTTCCACTGCATACCAATCCATTACCCCCGCCCCTATTCCCGTAATTATTCTATTGTACATATTACTTCATTCTTGTAGCTAGTGTTGAAAAGCTGATTACTAAGCAGGTAACAAATTTACATAAGTGTCACGACACTTGTTTTTGTTTCCTTTTCTGTTTTATAAAACATGTATTTCGATGTATTGTCAAACAAAATTTGAATAAAACAAAGTTTAAACCAAATAACTACATACCCGTAGAATGCTGTTGATATATTGTGACAACGTTTTACTTATGTTTATAGTGTTTGTATAATGTTCAAACATTACATACTGGGTTTTAAGTGACTCCAAAAGCACATATTATTTGACGTCCCCTTGTGAATCTCACTTTTATTGAAAATAAAAAGATACGCTGTAAAAAAGATATGTGTTAAGAAATCTTGCGTTGTATTCAAAAGAATGTCTTCGCGGTTAAACTAACATGGTTGTAGCTCACACGGATCTTATAACGAGTTCAAAACTTGAACATTTATCTAAATATGTTAGTTCAAGTTATATAAGGAAAAGAAAATCATTTAAATAGTAAAAATCTATTGAACATTTATTTGCCTGAAAACAGAGTCGGAGTTCAGCATAATTGTTTTATGAAAACGGACTTTTGTCCCAATAAAATGATACCGGTATATAGTGTTTTCATATATATGGTTGTATTCCTTTATTTATAACAGGATAAATTTTAGCTATATATTTTCTTGCTGCACGGTGCGTTCTCGTATCAGAAAAAAACCCGAATAAATGAGGCAACGTCTTATCTTCTACGTTTCGTACCAGTACTATGATCCTTTGCCTGAAGGCTATAATCGCAATTTTGTTCAAAGATGTACTGTTAAAGTAACTAAGTTGAGAAGGGATACCTATATATGTTAATCAATCATCTTCATAAACTTATCTAAACATTTTAATGTATCCCTAACGGCCGATTACAGTGGGAACTTCAAGTCTACAGTTTACTGGTACTCATGTAGGCGTCATCAGTAGTATTAGCAACAGGCAGCAGCGGACCTAAATACTTTGGTGAAAAATACATATAGACTCCGCGTTTTGATTCACGAGCAAACAATTTTTTGATGCTTTTCAAAACAAGTTTTTAATGTGTTTGAAAGATAGTGTCATGTGTAATTATATACTGACGACGATATTCGCTAAAAATATATAATGTTGAGATATCTAAATAATATATAATGTTGAGATATCTAAATAATATATAATGTTGAGATATCTAAATAATATATAATGTTGAGATATATAAATAATATATAATGTTGAGATATATAAATAATATATAATGTTGAGATATATAAATAATATATAATGTTGAGATATATAAATAATATATTATGTGGGGAACCACATTTTACAAGTGTTCTTGTAAAGGTTTTTAAGCTCGCACAAAAGAATAACTACAGATACAATTAGACAGTATTACTACCGGTGGACAAAATATGATTCTTTGCATAAAACCAGGCTCAGCGATCAGAATAGCATAAATAGATGAAATGTGTGACAAACTGGTAGATAACTGGTTTATTCAATCAACTTTCAATGAACTTTTTTCTTATTAATGAGATCAGCAATAAATGCTTTTACAATGGGAAGTAGCTCGTGACTTTTAAGTTTTATTATTAAAGGGGGTATTGTTTTGTGCGAAGGGAAGTAACTTTTATAGTACAAGGATCGTATTTCCACGAATCTTGATTCCTTACTCGTCCATTTAGCTTTAAAGTATTGTTTTGTACATGTATTGTCGTAATAAAAGTTCTTGTATTATTAACCAATTAAATATAAGTCGATTCATAGAAAATACATTAATGTATACATAATTATCAGGACACAAAGGTGCTAGTTAATTTATTCACTTCTGTATTTATAAAAACTGAGGCCTTCACATAAATATCACGTGGACTTTCTGTTCTTAGTAAGGGTTTGTAGTATGAAACTGATAATGTTTAATAAGATATCATATGAGATATAAAGATTTTTAATAAAAAAAAAATAAAAAAATCTTGTATTCATATTGTAGTGATCCTGATATTGAAAAAATGATCAATTGATAAAAAGTCTTATTTTATTTTGAAATAATTTTCAGTTCAAACACATTATTAAAATATTATTACCAAATCGTTATTTTTAGCAATATAAACCTATCTTTATTAATGCATCAATTAATGATATGCCTAAAATACCAAGAAATAATTTTATATGTGTGAAAGAAAGTTTGGTGTTTAGCAGTTTGTAATTGTAAAATATAAATAACAAGAATCCCTAAAAATTATGTCTTTACTGTCCCCGCGTTGACAATCGTCAGCAATAAGTTTCAGTTTTATAGCAAAATACAGAAACTTAACATTCGTGACGACCAAATTTTACTGATGTTTACTTATTTTCAACTTTCAAATTCAAATAAATTCAAATTGGTATTTATATCTTAATTTGTTAATTTACATGTAATTGCTAAACTTTGGTTTCGAATATATCAATAATTCACATTAATAGGTTTATTAAAATAGAAAATTCAAATCATTTGTTTTTAATTAAGGTATTTAGAAAAAAAAAAAATCTTAGATCATATCCAACACCTGAAGTAGGTCACATCAGATGGCGTCTCTGTTAATCCTGATAACATTGAAGCTGCAAAAAGATGGGTTATACCAACAACCAAAAAAGAAGTTGAATCTTTTCTAGGATTCATACTTTACCACCGAGAACACATTAAAGGGTTTGCAGGGATTGCGGCACCTCTTTACAGTTTGACAGGGCAGTAGAAGGATTTTGTCTGGGGGGATGAACACCAACACGCATTCGAGAAGCCTCGCGATGCTCTCATAAACGCAGTGACCTTATTCTACCCAAACTAGGAAGATGTCTTCATTCTTGACACAGACGCCTCAAACACCATGATTGGCGAGATCTACTGACCATTGTCATTTTCATCCGGCAATATAGACACTTTCTTCTAGGTCGGCGGTTTATTGTACGAACAAACCATAACAGTCTGACATGGCTTCTCAGCTTCAAACATATTGAGGGACAGCTGGCCCAATGTATTGAGGAGTTGTCGCAGTATGATATAGTCATAGTACATAGGGCTGGTAAGCAACATTGTAATGCGGATTCAATCTAATTAAAATTATATCTTCACATCGCTCACATATGTCTTCAATGCGACATATCAGTAAACGGGAGCGATGTGAAGATATAATTTTAATTAGATTGATGCGGATTAGTCCTAATAACTTACCAGATTGCAATAACTACCTACCTGGGATCAGTCTGGAGCAATTGCCTTGTGGGGGTGCAAGTACTGCACAAGAGTACGAAATCAATGGGAAACATTTGAGAATGACATGAGACAAGTGACCAGGAAGGTGAGGAAGCTGGGAGAGACAATCCCGGCAAACTGGTTGGAAGCATGGTCCGAGAAAGACCTTACTGATGCACAAGATCAAGACCCAGACTTGGGGAGAGTTCTGGCTTGGTTCGATAATGACGCCATGCCATCAGAGCGAGATCTCCAAATGACGAGTCGGGGAACAAGACATTGGTGGTCCCACAGGAGCTAATTACGTGTACAGAATAATATTTTGTACTATGTTTGGGAGGATTCGATGTCAACAAGACTCCTGTTTATGGCTCCGAAAAGATTGCAGCCAGCAATATGCAAGTTAGGTCATGATCATATATCGTCAGGTCACTTAGGGCAGGCCAAGACTTCGGAGAGATTGAAAAGGCGAACTATCTGGTATGGAATGGACCAGTCATGCAAACTGCATGTGGCATCTTGCAGGGTCTGCAACCAAAATAAGAAGGCGGACATGAAGGCAAGGTCGAAACTTGGATAATACCATGCTGGGGTTTCATTGGATATTCTCGGGCCATTACCAGTGTCCAAAACAGGAAATAAATACATCCTTGTGATCGTAGATCAGTAAAAGAAGTGGGTGGAATGTCAGCCTATTCCAGATCAAAATGCTGAGAAATTCGTAAGGGTGTTATTGGATGAATTTAATTCCCGGTTTGGCTGTCCTCTGGAGTAAAACACAGACAAGGAACGGAATGTGGACGGGAATGTGGTAAGGAACCTCTGTGAGTTACTGTTTTCAAGCTGAATACTGCTGCTAAAGTTGGACGTAGTCCAAAGCTGCAGCAACCATGGAAGGGACCATTCCTGGTGGTTGAAGTGACATATCCGGTGTTGTATAGAATCAAAGGCAGGAAAAAGGAGATGATAGTCCATCATGATCGGTTGAATCTATACAACAGCGACATCTACCCTGTTTGGTTTAGACGAATGCGGAATCGACTGATCTCCATACCAGAGGAATCAACAGCAGACATTGAGAATGACGCGGATGTGCCAGATCTCTTTGGGTTGTTTGAAGCGGGTACACAAACGGGCATGCTGGCTGTGAATCCTACTTTGACATCGGCAGGGAGAACTATCGTCGACAGTATCCAGGATATTGGGTCGACTTCTGATACTGATGACACATTCATTTATCAGGTGGATGAGGCGGAGTGCGTAGAAAGACCACACAGACGACATTGTTGGAGGCCTCAGTACCTCAGGGATTATTTGCAGGAATGAGGAGGGGAATAGACATCTTCACTTGTGTATATTTATGTCATGTTAATAATTGATATAAATTGTATATAGTATAGTGTTTTTAGATTTCCTGTTGTGATTTGCTACTAAAAATGTGTATATATATATGTACATATAGATATGGACCTTGGGAATGAAGAGAATTTTGTGCTGGATTACGATGAGGATGTCGACAACGAGCCACCGATTCCATGCGCGATTGGGAAATCAACAGGCCGGCGTAGGGGTAGAGTGTGTCCAGTCAACCCAGTCCGGTACTCGAATCCGCGTAGACATGGCTGCGAACACATCTGTCATAGTTTGCCTGTCCCGCCTCGGCATGCAGCCTTTGTAAGCTACAATTTGGCCAGGTGAAAATAAAGAGGATACATGTCCAAGATTTCCATTAAGGGAATGAGACAAAGTGCGACCTAGAAGACAATCAGTGGGGTCAATTGATGAAGGGAATTCTAAGGGAAATTCAAAGGCAGCTGAGATTTTGGTCATTTAATTCTATAATTGAGCATGTAAAAACATATCCAGATTTTACTAAGTGTCAATAAATAGCGTTCCTACCCGACGAGAAGGGGTTGACGAATGTCTTTCTATCGATGAATCAACTGCCTAAGGAGGAGAATCCATATGGGAACATAGCCATTCTTCACTGGAAAGTGTTGGCGATATTAATCCAATTGACAGAGGCACC
>NW_018480078.1:2259634-2283088 GCF_002113885.1 Mizuhopecten yessoensis | reverse complement strand
AGCCAGAAGATAGTATAACTGAAGGGCTATAATTGCTGTTCGATGACATTTACGTCATTTCGTGGTCACAGGTTGAAACAGGTTAATAAATTAGGACGTTTTTTATTCAAAAAACATCCAGCTTTGGGTTTATTTTGAATTCAATATTCCGTAATAATTGTATAACCGATAGTCTATAATGGACAGGACTGATAACGACTTTCTTTATTTCCTGGCGAATACTTACTGTTCAAGCTGTTTATACTGTGTATGTTCGCCATGCCCAAACATATTTTTGTCGCTTATTCCTATGTTCACGATAATTTAATTCTCCGCAAAAGGATTTATATAATCCATTCACAAAAATGTGTCATCATGCAGTTATTGCGGGTTTCCATGCGATAAGTACATTCAGTACATCGCATATGCGTATTGTATTGCACCAAACGGATTTCCTAAACGATTAAAACATGAGTCGATACTGATGCAATTTCAAAGAAAATTCACAAAAATTGCGACGGTACAGAAACATAATCGATTGTTTTGAGCACATTCCAATCAATGATAAGTATTGGACAATTGACCGCTATGCAAGACATTTTTTTATCAACACATGCCAAAAGTGATCAAGGACGTTCAGTATATTGATATTTAACAATACCCAAGAGGGTAAAGGAAAAGAAGCTCCAAAAAGTGGGCATATCAAGTAAATCATCAAAAGAAGTCTTTTATGTCAGAACAAATGAATGATTAAAGCGACATCAGGATGGAGCATACAAAAATCGAGCGAGTCTCCTTATGGAAAATGACGGTCGGATTTCGCTAATATATATTCATAAAATGTATTATTAAGGGAATCCCCTTATAATTAAGGGAGACCACTAATTTATACGGTACTTTTTTCACCATTCTGATAACGCATGCGCACAACACACCATTTTATTGTAAACAAAATGGCTTGCTGTTGAAGTGTCAGTGAGTGCCCTAGCAAGGGGAACGCTTTACGTATTCTTCTGAATAGCAAGTAGGAAGTTGAATAATCGAGCACAATGATGTTTATGATATGAAAAAAATATTTAAAATCATTTACATGGTGAGTATGTTTGCGGTTAGTAAATTTGATGGAACCCAAGTTTTATCTTGATTATGCAGATACATATACAAGAAGTCAGAATTGAAATGTCTTTTTTGGAGCATATTTACATGTAGATGATCAACTATACAACGTATTGCCGATTGTTTTGTTAAGGCACATAAGGGGTGGAGTTTTGGAACATCAGTGTAGGGGGCGTTGAAATCACACGTGCGGTCCAGCTAAGGTTATAGCGTTATCTTAATAAGTCTTTACGTCCCTGGGTTGATGATGTTGATGTAAACAATCCTCGTTCGTACCGTATTACGTTTTCCGAAGCGTGAAGTAGATAATTTGAATATAATGTTGTTACAATTATGATTATTTTTCTACATATAACAAGTTATTCAATCATGTTTCTACTCATATATCTTACTAAGTAACTATCCGTGTATGTGTTTTGGTTAAGAGGAAGTACAGGTATCGCTCACACTATACACACATAATATGAAACATCCGGAAACAAAACATATTCTGAGCGGTAACAACGCATACCCATTGTGTGATTCTCGTAAATGCTAATACGGGTATCCACTCATATATTTTTAAATGTCTAAGGTCAATGTTATGCCATAAAGCGTTTAAACAATAATAGATCTGGTACGGTCCTATTACTGGCATTTAAATTGACGCAATATATCCCAGGTAGCCCACTATAGCCCACCATTTGAGCAAAGGAGACGATTCAGAGCCCTACACTGTTTATTTCACACACTTTGTAAAGGTATGTTTAATATTCATAATTAGCAATATTTCAGGAAATCTCAATCTGTGTTAGGAACTTCATATGGTACGTTCACATTTGTTCTCCATTTCTTGAGGTGTGTGTTTGTACGTAAGCAATAAGGGACCGTATTAACAGATTCATTTTGACCGATGAGGTCTGCGTTTATGTTCTTCCGAATTATCCTTTTGGTTTGAAATATTGAGTTTTGTGAATGGAAAACAATATACTACACACTTCAATTTACTATATAATTATGAACTAATATGACATTGACCGAATTAATATCCTTTTATGCAAATGCTTTCTTAAATATTGGTTTCATTTCAGCTGTTAAGAAATCTGCATTGCACACAGTCAACAATAACCATTCTTGAATGCTAACATGTCGAGTCAAGAGCAGAATAAAGCAAATATCACAAAACATGTAATGCAAAGGAATTGGACGCTGCTGAAGCAAATAAACATCAATGACATTATTGACAAGATGATTGAAGAAATTCTCATAACCATCGAAAAAAGCAAAGAATTTAAAGAAAAAGAAACACAAAGTCAGCAAACAGACGCTCTTCTTTATGAAGTTTATAGAAAACCACAACAGTACTTGAATGCCTTTATCAAGATTCTTGATGAAAATGGATACCAATTTATAGTCGAAATACTTCGAGAAGGTAAGTGTTTGGGAATTGAAAGCTGAACGTTTAGAACGATTAAACATTTTTTGGAGGTTAAAAATATTGAGATTTGATATAACGCATTTACCATCGCAACGAACATAAACCGATAGTTTTCTTGTAAAAAACATTTATTTCAACTAACTGCATTTTACGAATTGTTATGTAATACAATATTTGTAATTAAAAACAAGATGTGTACAAATTATTTACTCAATAAACTATCTAAAATATAATCTAATTTAAAAGCTTGGATCTATGCAGGTTACAACATTATCTATTATTCTTCAATACAGATGCAGTTAAAGCAGCGTCTGAGGTAAGTTACTATAAATATATATAATATGATTTGTTTTTAAATGCGCTAAGAAGATGCCAATGATAATTCACTTTTGACTTATTTAAAATTGATCATTGAAGTTTCATAACGACTATTGTATTACTCATGTTACTTTTATATTTTCTTGTATTTATTCATGGACCTAACCAGGTAACATATCGGGACCATTCTGACACTGTTCAACAAGAAACAGAAAAATCTTCTGAAAGTGCAATGCAACAATCAGAAATGGAGGACAAACTGGCGCAGAGAGTCCTGAAGCACATTGAAAAGCAGCAGTCACAGTTGACAGAAGCACAGACGCAGAAATTAATGAGGCAAATGGAAAAACACCAGTTAGAGATGTCAGAAAATTATACGCAGATAGTAAAGGAGCAATTTGAAAAGCAACAGATAGAGATGGCAAAATATCATAGGCAGATGTCAAAGAAGACAGAGGACTATGAAAAACAAATTTCTAAAATGAAGCAAACAGTTAATAATCATAAAGAATGCGAGAACAAAATTAAACGTCTGGATTCCAGAATTAAAACATTGGAGAAAACATTAAAACAGGAACGTGCAAAAGTGAGTGACGACGTCACAAATGCTGGGAAAAAAATTGATCTGTTGGAAAAAGAGAGAGATAAATTACAGGATGATTTAGCACAGGCAAGAAAGGATTATTCTGCAATGTTTAACGAAATGAATAAAGACATTCTTAACCTAACCTCAAATAACAGGGTCGACACATGTGTTAACTGCCGCAGAAACCTAAATCAGGAACTCTCTTACAGAGGTCAAACTTACAGGTAAATCAAGCTCCTATTTTTTGTATTATATTACGACATATACAATGCCATTAGAATATGAAATGAAAAAGAGAAGAGAAATATTCTATTATTGATAAATATAATAATATTCAATAAATCCCTCGATATGTCAATATCCGTGCGATTAACAATCATCGCAATACTCATTATTACCAAAGTCATCGTTAAACCAAATATCAGAGGTAATCAATAATTAATCCGTTAAAAATTAATATACTGATATCAATCATTACTGACGATGTCTTATTGGAATACATCCTGAACCCGTCGTAATCTCTTTATTTTAGTTCATCGCCATCCAGAAATCCGTAAGTAGAATTATATTATATTTCTTTGTTAAGATTAAATATTCAATTAGATATAGTTCGGAGAACAGTGTGCAACGAGATCAAGGACGCTGAAGATCGTAAAGATAACCTTTATTAGCTGGTACCAACACAAATTGTTCGAACTAACGAATATATATTGCATGGAATGCTAAACTACACCCAATTGAATGTTTTGAAACTTTTAAGAATAAACTTTAAAGCATTTTACAGCTAAGAAGAGATGTGCAGAACTTGTTGATTTTTTTCTTACAGATATCTGACTGCCATGCCAACACTGTAAGTAGAGTAGTTGATCTTTGTTAATTTGTGCTTTTGACGGATTCATTTTTTCTTCAATAAGAGAAGTTGATTTTTTTCTTACAGATATCTGACTGCCATGCCAACACTGTAAGTAGAGTAGTTGATCTTTGTTAATTTGTGCTTTTGACGGATTCATTTTTTCTTCAATAAGAGAAATAACACAGCATTTCACAAAAAGAGATAATTTATGAAATGTATAACTTAATCGCTAATGTGTTTTGTCTATGTTAACACATGTTACTGTAAAAATTTGTAAAGAGTGAATTATTGATGAACGTTGGTCCGTTGTTTTACAGAAGGGCAAAAAAGGGAGAGGGTGTGCCAAAGAAGAAGAATTGATGTTTTGGAGATCCGTCACATAAATCCGGAGGAAACTGATATACATATTAATTCTTCAATAACATTTAACATTTAAACTATCAACGTATGTATAACTAGCTGACTTTTTTCACCAATGGTCATGTTTTCCATTTTTTTGACTTTTGTTTTTTGTTTCATTTACTTTTTTTTATGTAGATAAATAGTTTTCTTATTTATTACATTTTTAGATCAATACATATCTAACATACTAGTTCACAGTCTTATTTAGATTTGAAAATAACAGCACGATTTACTTTCATATATCTGAACAGTACACTGTCATTAAACAAGTAAGGGACTCAGTATAAGGAAGATAATACATGAAGACACAACGTTCAGGCAGTTTAATAACAGTAATTTTTCAGTTATACACCTAAGCTTGTTATAATGAAATGATGTATCAGATGGGTTTTTTCGAGCATGGATTGTAGTTTTTTCGGTTCATAAGATATGCAGATTTTAGTTTATTGTAGATGTACTTCCTGTTTGCATAGCACTGCATGCTATTATAAGCATTTCTTTCTTTTTCTTAGGCAAGCTTCTTGACACTATCGTCTGTCGAGCCATCACAATAAGGGAGACAACCCGAAAGATAAGATAGAAATGTATTAACGCTAGAGAGTCATAATTACTTCAAGATAGCTCTGCGAAACACGACTATTGGTTTTTGATAAAGTGTAATACTATCGGCTGGATATTTAATTAGAATAATTATTATTCGTAGCAGTTGTGTTGTATATAGCATATGCACATTCAAATTTGCTGTTTGTGAATTAAGTTCGTACTCACTGTTTATTGTAATTGACATATTGTAACAAAGTTTGACCGATTTAAACATTACATATTCAGTCCATGTAAAGTTTATTAGAACATACAAATAATGTGTTTTTTATATAATATATTCATTGTAAAAGCCCTGCGTCGTGCTGTTACAGTGTACTCAACATTGTATATCAATTTTATGTTTTTCTAGACAAATGCCATTAGGTTGAGTTATATAATATTCTTTATATCATATGCCTTAGAAAATTTACATGTGTCATCAAATATTCATGTGTTATACCGGTAATTTATGTCACACTTTTCCTCTGGCAAACATGCCCTTGGAAGTGGTTGAGTTTGACTGCGGGTCACTTCCGGTTTGTGTGGTTATATTTAATCATTTAATAATTGTGTAAAAAACTGGAATTGTTATAACTTTGACGGACCTTGAATAAGATTGTCACAAGAGGAGTGTACACAAAAAGTAGAACATAATATAAATTATTGACTTCTAACCTGTATCGTTTAGATGCCGGTGGCCAGGAAAGCTATTTATTATGTAGAGTTTTCATAAATAATGTAAGCATTAAGCCATCTGTTAACTGTTTTTTATTTTTTCAATACTCTATAGCGTTTAGTTTTAATATGTATGTGTTTTAATCACGGTGATGACAATTACATTACAAGCAAGCTCATTTTTCTGGTGATAACTTTTGACTTGATGCACGTACTTATTCAAGCTATTAAATATTATATATATATTGATCAGCTGTGAGAAGAAGTGATTGACTGTACATACTTGTAATTTGCTTATTAATGTATCTTCATCTTAAGTAATGATTAAATCTGGTGCACTCTGAATCCTTTGTTAAGTTACTTTAAGCAGAAAAAAAATAGCACAAGTGGCAAACAAATCATAACACGTCGTATTCACGAACCTGTCTTCGCGCTCAAACTTTCTTGTCCATCACAGAGGCCTTTCAGTGAGTTCAAAGCGTAAAACAATAACATTGGTGAAAGTTACTTGCTTAAAAATAACCTGTTGATTAAAAAAGTGTTTTCCAACTTGAGCTAGGATATGACTTTGAGTACTGAAGAGGGTTTCAACATGAACATAGTTTTACAAATACAGTGTACGTCGTACCCGAGAACACTGGTATATACTAGTATTAATTGCAGCTATGCCTTCACAACCAGTCTTCATATGGCCTTTTCTTTTGGGAGACCGTTATACCCAACATAAACATATAAATTCTACACACAGATATGGTGGACGTCTTTTACTTCCAGTAGGAAAAGGGAGGAATCGCGCATTTGCCTTCATTGCTACGCTCCCTCTGTTTCATTACATTGTACTGTTGAATTGCCATTTGTATCACATTAACACTGGACCTGTACTGCTACAGGGAGAATAATAAGTACAAGGTACCAAATTATATATCGGGGCAATGTATAAGTTAGTACCATGTACTTGTAGTAGTCCCTGTAGACAATGTATAAGTTAGTACCATGTACTTGTAGTAGTCCCTGTAGACAATGTATAAGTTAGTACCATGTACTTGTAGTAGTCCCTGTGGACAATGTATAAGTTAGTACCATGTACTTGCACTAGTCCCTGTGGACAATGTATAAGTTAGTACCATGTACTTGCACTAGTCCCTGTGGACAATGTATAAGTTAGTACCATGTACTTGCACTAGTCCCTGTGGACAATGTATAAGTTAGTACCATGTACTTGCACTAGTCCCTGTGGACAATGTATAAGTTAGTACCATGTACTTGCACTAGTCCCTGTGGACAATGTATAAGTTAGTACCATGTACTTGCACTAGTCCCTGTGGACAATGTATAAGTTAGTACCATGTACTTGCACTAGTCCCTGTGGACAATGTATAAGTTAGTACCATGTACTTGCACTAGTCCCTGTGGACAATGTATAAGTTAGTACCATGTACTTGCACTAGTCCCTGTGGACAATGTATAAGTTAGTACCATGTACTTGCACTAGTCCCTGTGGACAATGTATAAGTTAGTACCATGTACTTGCACTAGTCCCTGTGGACAATGTATAAGTTAGTACCATGTACTTGCACTAGTCCCTGTGGACAATGTATAAGTTAGTACCATGTACTTGCACTAGTCCCTGTGGACAATGTATAAGTTAGTACCATGTACTTGCACTAGTCCCTGTGGACAATGTATAAGTTAGTACCATGTACTTGCACTAGTCCCTGTGGACAATGTATAAGTTAGTACCATGTACTTGCACTAGTCCCTGTGGACAATGTATAAGTTAGTACCATGTACTTGCACTAGTCCCTGTGGACAATGTATAAGTTAGTACCATGTACTTGCACTAGTCCCTGTGGACAATGTATAAGTTAGTACCATGTACTTGCACTAGTCCCTGTGGACAATGTATAAGTTAGTACCATGTACCTGTAGTAGTCCCTGTAGCATTGCAAGTCCAGTGCCATTGTGATACAAATGATATTGGCTTTTTCTATGGCATTTGTTAAACCATATTGTCAGGATTTATTGAGGTCGCAATTAGAGTTCACAATACACAATTCATGTTTATGAGGTGCATTGTATCTTGCAGAACAAATTTTGTAAAATTGAATATCATGTGCACCGTACGCGTATCCCCTACAACATTCGCATATATTTTCGTGAAGATTACTGTTATGAAGAAAATGTGTATGCATTTATAACTAGTCTTCCTTTTGTGCATTTACAACCTTACAGGACAAAATATTAGTGGTATGTATTACCAAATAGTTCTACCTCAACGTACAAACAAGTTATAGCCACACTATATGACCTTTTACACAAATGGCCAGTCTGACCTCTCACTTATGTATCTCGTTCGTAACACGGTTACTCGGACAATTACATCACAATTAAAGCACGTAGAAACTCATACCATGCACGTAATTATATCTCCTTGACATGTCGTAATACCGAGCCGGTTCACCATATATGTTGAACCAGTAGTCGAACGCGATGACCATTGTGGAAGTTCCAAAATCTTCACCAAATTTCTCAAGCGTTATAGACGATCCCACGAAATACTCACCAATCCCAACATTGTTATAGCTACGCTGTCGGCCAGCCTTCAGTAAGAAGATGGCTACAGAACGAATTTGTACTTATTTTAAGGTAAGAGCTCTCCTTACCCTTTTACATCACAAGCAACGTAATATTATGGTCACAAGATTGTTCTTCGCTGTGCTACAACAGTAATCTTAAAACAAGTATTTTTTACTTATTTATTGGTTTTCGAAAAGTACAGGAGAAGCTAAAACAAAGCCATTAGTTTTTCCTTTGTACATACGTATTTTGTGAAAATGTTAACTTATTTTCGCATCCACATAAAATAATAATACTAATTCGAGGTTCTTATATACCGCTTTATCACAACCTAGTTCGTAGAACGTCTCAAGGCGGTTCACAATTTATCATCCGTGGTTATAGGGCTTTTGCAACCAGCCAATATCTTTCTCAACTCCCTGGGGGAGCATACAGCCGGTGTTGACATTTCGGGGCTCACAGCTAGCATTGTACAATTCTAGCTCTGCCCAACCACGTACTCATTTACAGCTGAGTAGACTGGAACAAGCGGAGTTAAGTATCTTGCTCAAAGATACAACACAGTGCCGTGTCGTGACTCGAACCCGCAACCCTTCGGTAACGAGCCCGGCGTCCTACCACTAGACTATCGTGCCTTCTAAAACCAAAACAGGAGTTAATAAAATTTCGATTAGACACTCCAACTTATCTGCCCAATTGGCATTACTTTCACTTAATAATAATAAGAATAAAAAAAACGCACATAAGGATTTATATTATTTCCTTAACTTTTTATAAAAAATGACAGGTACATAAAATGTAATAACTAATAGGTTCCCTATTTACGCATCTCTTTTAGATTCCAGGACAATAATTGGCCTGCTGTATACCACTTCATAGTATAATGGCACTAAAGTGTAGCCAACCAGTGACCTATTTGCACATATTTTGGGTTTGATATCAAAGGTACTTCTTTCAATACAACTAAACCATACCGTAGCATTTTCGAACTTCTGTATAGTCATGTATGTTTCATGTTTTAACATTACTTCAACACAAGTTGCATTTAAATGAATACTTCTATCAATTTTAGCTAATTTAGGTAACAAAAATACAGATTATCTAAATAGCAAATGCTATTCTAATTTCGTTCGATTGCATAGGCCATTTGAAGTACACCAAGGTCGTCGTTAAGTCGGCCGACAATCTGTATTCCTACGGGAAGTCCATCTTGGTCAGAGAAACCAGCGTTTAGGGAGAGCGCAGGATGACCAGTGGCGTCGAAGGAGGCAAGATTATTAGATATTTCCATACACGCCTCCAGTCTCTCTAAAAACATGAATGTCGTTATGTGCAAGAGTTCTGCTCTATGATATCTATCTTTCTTTATAACATGATGTACATGTATAATTAACATTAAAAGACGAGTATACATTAGATCAATTATTTTAGTTTAATACGATTTTACGCGAAAATAAAGGCACATGAAATATAAGAAATTTTCAGTATTGATTCACAAGTTAGTAGATATTTACATTTTTTTTTTTTGTTATTTGCAATACCGAAAAAACACTATATAGGATATAAAGTAAAGAATTCTTGCTAAGGTTATTTGTGCAATATATTTTGGAGGTATATAGCTTAACCATGAAGTAAGTGTTACCTTTAGCTGTACTTTTAGCAGTTGGCAGGTTCCCGGCCGTTTTTGAAAGAGTTGGCATAATGAGGACATCGACGTCCTTGAGAGCGTCGTCGTAAGCTTTCTTCAACACAGGAACGAGGTTCTGTTACCTGGCGTAGAACTTGTTCTGATAGTTTCGTCGCATGTGTTCACCTAGAATTCGCCTCATCTTCAAGTTTATTGGGAGGTCGTAAGGTCTAAGTGAGGACCCTCTTGTCATGGCCTCTTGTAACGAGACTGGATAGTAGCCCTTCCATAGGTAACCAGTACCTATAAAACAATAACAGTTTCACCCAGTACCTATAAAACAAAACAAGTTCACTTTCAAACATACGAATAATATACCGGAAGGCACTTTTAAACACTCGAGGAATATACCGGAAGAAGAATGAATACCGAAGTATACCGGAAGTAGAAGTTTAGCGAGTTTGTTTGCTACCTCATGCTGATTGTCAAACTTGATTAGCTGCATGAATGGGTCGTTGCCTTACATTTGAAACCGATTATTCTGATATTTGTTCATATTTTCGGTCTAATGGCTTCAGACAATTGGAACTACTACACATGTAAAATTCATCCTTAATTATGATTTAAGAATTATTTTGAAATCGAATTTTATGCACCGTACTCGATAACCACATGTTAAGACATTAAGCTTGTAAAAAGTTGGCCTCTCTCTGTACTTTGTTCTTTCAATTTTAACTCCTTCAATGAATGATCCTTGATTTGTTCTTTTAGAAAATAATCATTAGAAATGTATGTGTTTATGTTAGGAACTGAATTCTAATATAAATGAAATACTAATGTTTGGCTGAGGTTTATACCGTGTCCGTGTGCTCCACAAGCATGGGATCCCTCAATCGTGATTGGTACAAAAATATCAGTTCCTGGAAATAAAAACGGAAGAGAAATAGTTTAACTACCACAGATTGATGTAGAGAAAACCATTATCACGTATACATATGGAAAACTCATCAGCACATTGGGAAAACAATAAACAAAAGTTCTCCCTTATCAAAAGAGGTTTCCAGAATGCTAAACATTGGTCAGATTTTTTATTAAGATTTCAGATTGATTAAGTTTAAATCAGAGTTTTTAAAATAGAAGTAAAACACACAAACGCTGCCGAGTTCCTGTAATTAAAACTGGAAATGTCTCTTGAGGTTTTGACAACAAGCGTTAAAGACGATCTCACGAACTACTCACCAATTCCAACATTGTTATAGCTACGCTGTCGGCCAGCCTTCAGTAAGAAGATGGCTACAGAACGATTTTGTACTTATTTTAAGGTAAGCGATCTCCTTACCCTTTTACATTACAAGCAACGTAATATTATGGTCACAAGATTGTTCTTCGCTGTGCTACAAAAGTAATCTTAAAACAAGGGAATACATTACATATGTCGTCTGATATTACCTTCTTGAGCTTCGTATGCCCTAACCTAGCACCAGTAAATTTAATTCTTGACATCTACATAAGCCTCCTTGAAGAATGTTTTTTAACTTATGTATTGGTTTTCGAAAAGAATAGGCGAAGCTGAAACAAAACCATTAGTTTATCCTGTGTATATATATATTTTGTAAAAATGTTAACTTATTCTTGCATCCACATCAAACCAAAATAGGATTTAATGAAATTTCGATCAGACTCTCCAACCTACCTGCTCATTTGTCATCACTTTCACTGAATTTTTAGAATAAAATATTCAAAAAGCACATAGGGATTTATATTATTTCCTTACCTTTTTATAAAATAATAACAGGTAATAAAGAATAGGTGCCTTATTGACGCATCTTTTTCCGATTCCAGGACAATAATTGGCTTGCTGTATACTGTAAAAGCATATATTATCGTTGGGGTTAAATTTCGTTGTTTTTGTTTTGGGAAAAATTCGTTGGGATAATATTTCGTGGAATCAATATTTTCAAACCCAGTATTTTTTTCTGTTGACCATTGGACTATAAGACAGTATGTCCGGGAAACCGTACATCGCCCGAGGTGATCACCTGTCCATTCCAGGTGAAATCACACCTAGCTTCACCCCAGTCAGTGGGAAACAATAGATCGACCATCGCTCGATGGTCATACAATTTCGTCTAAACAAACATGTGTGATAGTTAATAGCTATAAACAATGGAAATAATAAGGCCTACCGACATTTTATAACATCAATAAGAAAACGAGCATGCATTTAATAAATATTCACGGTTACCTTGACACATCGTGTGAGAAAATCATGCCAATTTCAATGTAAATATTACTCCAGAAGAAAGATGTGTGTTTAAATAATTTAAGCAATAGTTTGTCTATTTCATTAGAAGTTTATTTCCCCGTGTCTCCGTTGAAAAAGTTTCAAAATCGGGGCATGCCGTCCTGACGGTATGGTGCCGGGAATCGATCCAAAGTTAACATTATTGTCGTAAACAACTGACGACGACTGCTTTATTTACACTAAACACCCTTTTCGTTGAAAAGAACATTTGATTATTTTTAAAAAGGGAATATTTAGTGTGTTTTTTGTTTTTGTTTCTATACAAATTGATTTCACCGCATGGCTTGCGAGGTACAGGTAAGACCGGGCGAGATGAACTCACTCGATGGGTATCGGTCAAATCCGTCAAATCCGTCATGCTCTATAATTTACAAACAAAGAGCGACGTCACTGTGTTACAAATATAACGCTTGTGCCTGTGACGATAATTACACCGTTTATCATGATTTGTGTCTAAATGTAGATAAAGCATGGTTTGTAATTAAAGTAATAGTTTATTTCATATTTTCGTTTAGTTTATATTTCGTGTGTTTAAAATTTCGTTGGGATTATATTTCGTGGTTTTCTTAAACCATACCGTAGCATTTTCGTACTTCTCTATAGTCATTTATGTTTCATGTATTAACATTACTTCAACACAAGTTGCATTTAAATGAATACTTCTATCATTTTTGGCTAATTTAGGTTAAAAAATATCAGATTATCTAAAAAGCAAATGCTGTTCTAATTTCGTTCGATTGCGTAGGCCATTTGAAGTATACCAGGGTCGTCATGTAGTCGGCCGACAATCTGTATCCCGACGGGAAGTCTATCTTGGTCAGAGACACCAGCGTTTAGGGGCAGCACAGGATGACCAGTGGCGTCGAAGGAGGCCAGATTATTAGATATTTCCATACACGCCTCCAGTCTCTCTAAAAACATGAACGGTGTTCTACATACACGTTCTGCTCGATAATATCTCTCTTCTTCTTTACAATAAGATGTACACTTATAGTTAACATTCAAAAGACGTAATATATGCATATACATTATAGATCATTAATTTGTACGGAGATTTGCTGTTGTGGGTTGACCTCCCTGTACTTAATCAAGGTAACATTAAGTCATGTTTCCCTCTGGTATGCGTCTTCCTTTATGTTTAAATAAAAAACGTTATAAACCTTAATTCTCGGTCGTATTCTAACACGGGTTTCACAAAAAATAAAGGCACATAAAATATTGTTGGTTGGTAGATATTTACTTACATATGTTTTTTTATGCTATTTGCAATAACAAAATCAATATATAGGGTTTAGGTTAAAGTATAGAATAATTCCTAAGGTTAATTGTGCAAAATATTTTGAGGTATATAGCTTAACCATGAAGTAAGTGTTACCTTTAGCTGTACTTTTAGCAGTTGGCAGGCTCCCGGCCGTTTTTGAAAGAGTTGGCATAACGAGGACATCGACGTCATTGAGAGCGTCGTTATAAGCTCTCTTCAACACAGGAACAAGGTTCTGTCACTTGGCGTAGAACTTGTTCTGATAGTTTCGTTGCATGTATTCACCTAGAATTCGCCTCATCTTCAAGTTTATTGGGAGGTCATAAGGCCTAAGTGAGGACCCCCTGGTCATGGCTTCTTGTAACGAGACTGGATAGTAGCCCTTCCATAGGTAACCAGTACCTATGAAACAATAACAGTTTCACCAGTATCCATAAAACAAAACAAGTTCACTTTCAAACATACGAAGAATATACCGGAAGGCACTTTTACACACTCAAGGAATCACTCGGAACTCCTCAACCGATTCGGTCATCTGTCGATGAAAGGAACCGTAATCGAGGCAAGGTGTTCCGAATGTCGAAGAATATACCGGAGAAGAATGAATACCGAGGTATACCGGAAGTAGAGGTATAGCGAGTTTGTTTACTACCTCATGAATGGGTCGTTGCCTTACATTTAAAATGGATTATTCTGAGATTTGTTCGTATTTCGGTCTTGCGTTTTCAGACAATTTGAACCACTACACATGTAAAATGTATCCTAAGTTATGATTTGAGAAAGTCGAACGGTACTAAAATGAAATCAGCAATAAATGCTTTTAACTTATCAGTTAAATCATTAAAGGGGGTATTGTTTTGTGCGAAGGGAAGTAACTTTTATAGTACAAGGAGCGTATTTCCTTGAATCTTGATTCCTTACTCGTCCATTTAGCTTTAAAGTATTGTTTTGTACATTTATTGCCGTAACAAAAGTACTTGTATTTTTAACCAATTAAATATAAGTCGATTCATAGAAAATACATTTATGTATACAAATCAGGATACAAAGGTGCTAGTTAGTTTATTCACTTCTGTATTTATAGAAGCTGAGGCCTTCACATAAATATCACGTGACCCTTCTGTAAAAAAAGAAGAACGAGATTATAGTCTTTTCCCCCTGATTTCCATGACTTCAAAAAATCTGACTTTAAACTGGTTTGTATATTGATATATTAATATTTATATTTTATTTGTTTTGTATTATATTTAATCCATAATGAAGCAACCCTGAAATAAGAATTAATTGTATCAGTTTATAACATAAAAAAATTCGTCCTGAACTAAACATTCCAGCATTTGTACATTAAGTAAGAAATACATACATAAAATATTGGTTTATATAGATTGCGTTTTTGGACGTTTATATCACAGATGTTTTTGGCAAACGCCAACGGCTTGTTACTCATTCTTCCACTTTAATAAGAAATATTTGGAGAAGATTGTTGTTAAAAAATATAATCTTGTATTCATTTTGTAGTGATCGGGAGATTGAAAAAAAGATAAAATGATAAAAAGTCTGATTTTATTTTGAAATAATTTTCAGTTCAAACACATTATTAAAATATTATTACAAAATCGTTATTTTTAGCAATATAAACCTATCTTTATTATTGCATCAATAAATGATATGCCTAAAATACCAAGAAATAATTTTATATGTGTGAAAGAAAGTTTGGTGTTTAGCAGTTAATAATTGTAAAATATAAATAACAAGAATCCCACACAATTATATGTCTTTACTGTCCCCGCTTTGACAATCGTCAGCAATAAGTTTCAGTTTTAGAGCATATTACAGAAACTAAACATTCGTGACGACCAAATTTTACTGATGTTTACTTATTTTCAACTTTCAAATTCAAATAAATTCAAATTGATATTTATATCTTAATTTGTAAATTTACATGTAATTGCTAAACTTTGGTTTTGAATATATCAAAATTAAAAGGTTTATTATAATAGAAAATTCAAATCATTTGTTTTTATTTAAAGTATTTAGAAAATAAATCTTAAATCATATCCAACACCTGAAGTAGGTCACAGCAGATGGCGTCTCTGTGAATCCTGATAACATGAAAGCTGTAAAAAGATGGGTTATACCAACAACCAAAAAAGAAGTTGAATCTTTTCTAGGATTCGTGAATTACCACCGAGAACACATTAAAGGGTTTGCAGGGATTGCGGCACCTCTTCACAGTTTGACAGGGCAGAAAAAGGATTTTGTCTGGGGTGATGAACACCAACACGCATTCGAGAAGCCTCGCGATGCTCTCATAAACGCAGTGACTTTATCCTACCCAAACTCGGAAGATTTCTTCATTCTTGACACCGACGCCTCAAACACCATGACTGGAGGGGAGCTTAGTCAGACACATGATGAATAGGGTTGTAAAAATAGATTCGCTAGTAAGATACTTAGCCCAACACTAAGGAAGTACTGTACCACCCGGCGAGAGCTACTGGCCATTGTCACTTTCACCCGGCAATATAGTCACTATCTTTCTAGGTCGGCGGTTTATTGTACGGACAGACCATAACAGTCTGACATGGCTTCTCAGCTTCAAACATATTTAGGGACAGCTGGCCCGATGGATTGAGGAGTTGTTGCAGTATGTTGCAGTATGGTCATAGTATATAGGGCTAGTAAGCAACATTGTAATGCGGATGCATTATCCCGGACGCCGAATAACTTACCAGATTGCAATAACTACCTACCTGGGGTCAGTCTGGAGCAATTGCCTTGTGGGGGGTGCAAGTATTGCACAAGAGTACGAAATCAATGGGAAACATTTGAGAATGACATTGATTACGTAGTCCCTCTTTCCATGAGACAAGTGACCAGGAAGGTGAGGAAGCTAGGAGAGACAATCCCGGCAAACTGGTTGGAAGCATGGTCAGAGAAAGACCTTACTGATGCACAACATTAAGACCCAGACTTGGGGAGAATTCTGGCTAGGTTCGATAATTACGTCATGCCATCAGAGCCAGATCTCCAAATGACGAGTCGGGGAACAAGACATTGGTGGCCCTGCAGGAGCTAATTACGTGTAGTATTTTGTACTATGTTTGGGAGGATCCAATGTAAACAGGACTCCTGTTTATGGATCCGGAAATATTGCAGCCAGCAATACTCAAGTTAGGTCATGATCATATATCGTCAGGTCACTTAGGGCAGGCCAAGACTTCGGAGAGATTGAAAAGGCGAACTATCTGGTATGGTATGGACCAGTCATGCAAACTGCATGTGGCATCTTGCAGGGTCTGCAACCAAAATAAGAAGGCGGACATGAAGGCAAGGTAGAAACTTGGATAATACCATGCTGGGGTTTCATTGGATATTCTCGGGCCATTACCAGTGTCCAAAACAGGAAATAAATACATCCTTGTGATCGTAGATCAGTAAAAGAAGTGGGTGGAATGTCAGCCTATTCCAGATCAAAATGCTGAGAAATTCGTAAGGGTGTTATTGGATGAATTTAATTCCCGGTTTGGCTGTCCTCTGGAGTTACACACAGACAAGGGACGGAATGTGGACGGGAATGTGGTAAGGAACCTCTGTGAGTTACTGTTTTCAAGCTGAATACTGCTGCTAAAGTTGGACGTAGTTCAAAGCTGCAGCAACCATGGAAGGGACCATTCCTGGTGGTTGAAGTGACGTATCCGGTGTTGTATAGAATCAAAGGCAGGAAAAAGGAGATGATAGTCCATCATGATCGGTTGAAGCTATACAACAGCGACATCTACCCTGTTTGGTTTAGACGAATACGGAATCGACTGATCTCCATACCAGAGGAATCAACAGCAGACATTGAGAATGACGCGGATGTGCCAGATCTCTCTGGGTTGTTTGAAGCGGGTACACAAACGGGCATGCTGGCTGTGAATCCTACTTTGACATCGGCAGGGAGAACTATCGTCGACAGTATCCAGGATATTGGGTTGACTTCTGATACTGATGACACATTCATTTATCAGGTGGATGAGGCGGAGTGCGTAGAGAGACCACACAGACGACATTGTTGGAGGCCTCAGTACCTCAGGGATTATTTGCAGGAATGAGGAGGGGAATAGACATCTTCACTTGTGTATATTTATGTCATGTTAATAATTGATATAAATTGTATATAGTATAGTGTTTTTAGATTTCCTGTTGTGATTTGCTACTAAACATGTGTATATATATATGTACATATAGATATAGACCTTGGGAATGAAGAGAATTTTGTGCTGGATTACGATGAGGATGTCGACAACGAGCCACCGATTCCATGCGCGATTGGGAAATCAACAGGCCGGCGTAGGGGTAGAGTGTGTCCAGTCAACCCAGGCCGGTACTCGAATCCGCGTAGACATGGCTGCGAACACATCTGTCATAGTTTGCCTGTCCCGCCTCGACATGCAGCCTTTGTAAGCTACAATTTGGCCAGGTGAAAATAAAGAGGATACATGTCCAAGATTTCCATTAAGGGAATGAGACAAAGTGCGACCTAGAAGACAATCAGTGGGGTCAATTGATGAAGGGAATTCTAAGGGAAATTCAAAGGCAGCTGAGATTTTGGTCATTTAATTCTATAATTGAGCATGTAAAAACATATCCAGATTTTACTAAGTGTCAATAAATAGCGTTCCTACCCGACGAGAAGGGGTTGACGAATGTCTTTCTATCGATGAATCAACTGCCTAAGGAGGAGAATCCATATGGGAACATAGCCATTCTTCACTGGAAAGTGTTGGCGATATTAATCCAATTGACAGAGGCACCAGGCCACACACATGAACTGGAGCTACATTGACTCACATTTTCACCTGGACATGCTGAGTAAGAGGACCGGTTGTTATGAGTTCACCAAGGAGGGTTGGGGGAATCTGAGATGATTTTTGGGATCACCAATTATTGTTTCCCCATGAATTGGCCCTCATCCACACAAAGGGATAGAATACGGAAGGATGGGAGAATGCGCATGACCTTCGGGTTACATCCCAAGGTCGCAAAGTTTGAATGCCAACGACAGTGCGAGAAACTGTGCAGAGATCTGTCATCGCTAGGTATCGCTAAGGGTGTAATGGCTGTGGGAGAATGCGGCATCGACACCTTTAATGAAATGGGAAGACTGCATCGACAGGAATTTATATTCAAGAGACAAATAGAACTAGAGGTCAAATCCAACTTGCCCCTGGTAATACACTGTCGAGGGGAAACTGCCAGCGATATCTGCCTAGATGTCTTAACTCAGAACCTCCTCACAGATTACAGGATTCATAGACACTGTTTTGACGGAAGTCCCCAAGAGCTTAAGTCCTGGAAGGAAAGATTCCAAATCTGCAAGTTTGGCATTTCCCTATTAGTATTGAGGGAAAGGAATAGGCAGCAATATAAGTCTCTCTTCAGACACTTCTCTTTGGGAGGGATATTGTAGAGACAGACGCCGCCTACCTACAACATGATGGAGGATTGTGATCGCTGCAGGTTATCTCAATGGTTGAATGTATGGCCAGGATGATGGGTGTATCTGTAGAGGAGATGGTTTCCACAACAAATCGGAATGCTAGGGAATTGTACAGTCTGTGAAGTTGGTTGATGTCGAGGAATTAATCTGTACATATTTGTGTATAATGTATATATTCATCTGTATATGCTGTTGCTGCTTTGGCTGCTTTGTGTATGTAACTTTCCCTGCCGCAATGACGATTTTTAGAATGGCAAGTAATAATGTGTTTATTTATGATAACTGTGGACAGCTTCTAGTAAATGGGGAGGAGTGTGGTGAGCCGGTCAGCAAGGCTGTCAGTGGATAACTCTCAAGGACCCCGAGTACCGGAGGTGCCTTTCGGGAACCTTCTGTGCTGACCCTGGGAGCCAAGACTGTGACAGTCGAGGAGATACACCTAAGACACAGAGCTGCACAGACGTACCTGGACCCTGTCCTGCGCCGCTCCCTGTTACCACCGATAATCGACGGTCACAGACTATCAGGTAACTCCATATGCTTGGCCTGACTTTTAAAACATGCATTAATATATGCAGTGATGGGTAAATCTTTGTATTGTAACGTTATGACGGACTCTGTATACATATTTAGTAATAATTAAATCTTGTGTTTATAGTTCTTCTAAATATTTAGTGCTTTTAGTTTTAGACATATACTATTGTTTCTAAATTCAAGCAAAAGGATTGGGCATAAGTTATGACAACTTATAAAAGCCGTCTCCCCAACAATTGTGTTACAACAATGTGATAGCGACAAAAGACATAAAACGAATTTGGAAATCAGAAAATGGAAAGAAGAAAAAAGGTTGAAAGCGCAGGGAAATCACAAGAATATCATATAGCCTTTCTTATCATATACAACAATATAGTGTATAGTAATGTATAATATGTCTGCCGGGCACATACTAGCTACACACTCCGGCTACTGCCTCTGTTCAAATTGTCCATGCGTACAACAGAGCAAGATTGGTATGCTAGGTATGCTGTTATTTATTGATATTATTGATTGATCTATTAAATTTAATGGTGTCTATAACCCAATTTTCACATGTAAGAACACAGACAATTGATTTTCTGTTAATGTTTGTATTTTATTAATTATTACCGAAATATTAACGTAGAATTTAATATTTTTACCTAAAAATTACTTCAATTTTATAAATCACTTACACAGAAAAGCTACAGATCACACATGTAAGTTTACTTACCTGTGTGATTTGTTGGGTTAATATAAAACTGACTATAATTAGTCTGCCTTTACCTTCCTATATCGATTTTCTTCGGGATAGGTGGTTGCTTGAAATGAGATTTAAACACATCTATCGTTATCGTAGGGCGACTTAAGACTGTTTACATAAGAATTTGCTAAAACATATACTTAATCATGACATGAATTACAAGGGCAAAACTGAGTTCAATAAGCTTTACAAAACTACACATACAGGTTAGGCCGGGAGCTAGAAGGGTCCAACGTGCATCCCCCCCCACAAACCTCCGAACCAATATTTTTCTGAAGCCCCATGACGCCCTGATCACGAAAATAAATGTTAACATTGCGTAAGTTGGGACGAACTTCCGGTTATGACGTCATCAAGATCACCGCCATAGTGAAATTTACACAAAATGTGAAAAAAATCATAAAATCGTTATTTTTCGATCAAATTTAACAAATGAGGTATCAAAATGACCGCAATAGAATAACAAACAGATCTGTTAAAAAAGCAAACAACTATGAATAGATTCATTTCCAACAAAAAAGGAATTTATGTCGATTTTGAGGTCAAAATTTGAATTTTTCGCAAAATAATTTTCATTATTTTTGGTCAAATCTTTTCCAGAAAGCAAACAACCTTAGTCATGGTTCAGAAATGTTTTATTCACACTATTGAGCTGAATGAACACACGCTATTTTGTTCATATCCTGTGTATCACAATTGTTCAAATATCAACAGTCATATCAACAATAATTGCCGTTTCTGTGTATCTAAATATCTAACCAACACAGAGTTCATGTCATTCGAGGGTACATATTGTCAATCCAGATTACTGTCTGTGCTGTCACCACTGCTTTGTACACTAAACTGATCTAGCACATCTGTCAGCTGGTATACAGTTTCCGAGTCATCTGAATCCACATCGTCGTCAGACTCCAGTGGTTCGCCAGCGATGTCGATGAGCTCCTGTGGCAGAACATCCCCTGTGTACCACAGTGGCTCCAGCTTTCCATCCTTGAACTCCCATCCATGGTCAACATTCACATCTGGAATATCTGGTTCAGCAATGTGGGCCCTCTTCCAGATTCCAACATGATAGTTGACACGTCTTACGTGCTGCTCCAGACTTCTTCTGCATGGTGGAAGTGATCCAAGGTCCACATTCTTTGAAGGGTGGGGTTGGTCTTCCTTGGCACACAGCTCCTGTATGCGGATGTATCGCTGCTCATTAACCTTTTGTACTCTAGCACGACCATATATGGCACACGTGAATTCCTCCAGTTCATCAAGGAGGTCTTCGGTTATGTCCCAAGTTTCCCCCAACCTGCAGAGTACATCAGCAAACTTTGGAGTTTTCTGGAGAGTTTTCAGTGGCTTGATCTTTCCTATTCCTTTGAATGCGATGGTAGTGTCACATCTAGTGTATGCATGGAGACACATGAGTGTTGTGCAGTGGTTCTGGGTATAGCCCTCTGCCAGTTCGATGATGTTGATCAGTCGCTGCATATTTCAAGTGCCAGTGTCAAATAGAATCATTACATTTGGCAATGTGAGGGCGTAGTGCAGTAGGATGAAGAATACATCGCTGTCTGGACTTTTGATTCGGATGTACTCATATCCCTTGTCCTTTCCATACATGCAGTACAGAACTACTCTGGAATCAGTTTTCTCTTGGAATGAGCGCAGAGTTTCGATCTCCATCTTTGCTGTGCTATGCCCATCTTTAGACGTCAGCTGGTATGCAGCTCCTTCACATGTGATGATGACTTTTCTTCCAAGGAGCTTATTGGCATATGAATGATTACTCCACGTCTTGCAGAGGAGATTGATGAATTGTATCTTGTTGTCATCATTTGTCAGGAACTGCTTCCAATCTGGAGGTTTCTTTGTGCTTGCCTCCTTTACAATGAGCTTCTCAATGCAGCCCCTTCTCTCACGTTCCATGGATTTGACAGAATTGGGAGTATACATATCTGTGCTGAACACCGCATCTGTTGTCGTTGATATCATGCCAAAAATCTTGTTGCAGATCAAGCTGAAATTGGTTGGTATCTCCTTGAGGTAGTAGAAGTAGGCATTACCATCATAGACCACAAGTGTTGACTCAGCCGATGGAAGCGGTGCACTTCACACTCTTTGGTCAGATACTGGAAAGATTTAGATTTGTCTGTCTTTGCCAGAAATCCATCTGCTGTTCCAATACTGTATGGGACAGGGGTCAGCGGGCACGTCATCAGCTCCTTCATGTCCAACTGCAAGCCCTGGCTTTGGGATTTCACAAATAGTTGGAAGGCAATATTGCCTTGTTGCTTATACTGGACCACTTTGTTGTTTGCCGTTGTTACTTTCATCTTCTTGTTCATGTCACCAAGCGTTCTCAGATTCATCCGCTTTACTGGTTCAAAGAAGTTTTCATTCTTCTCCAGCCTGTCTTTTATGAAAGCTTTCTGTGCCTCTTTTCCTGACTTTTCTGCGCCCAGAAAATCAGTTGCTATAATCGCACTGGCTGCAGCTCCAGATAAAAAACTGTAAACCAGTTATTATCTATATATGACACTATTGTAAATAACTTGGATCAAAATAATGAAATCAGATTTGTATTTTGTGATGTAAGTAAGGCGTTTGATAGAGTTTGGCATGAGGGTTTACTTTTTAAATTGGAATCGTATGGCATAAAAGGGAAAATATTACAATGGTTCAGTAATTATCTTTCTGATAGAAAACAGAGAGTATCAACAGAGGGTTTTTATTCAACTTTTAAGCATGTCAAAGCCGGTGTACCCCAAGGCTCGGTCCTTGGTCCATTTCTTTTCTTAATCTATATTAATGATATAACAGAATGTGTAACAAGTAAAATAAAACTTTTTGCAGATGATACTTCTCTCTATGAAGTAATAGACAACAATCAAAATGAAATTGCAGTGAAATTAAATAATGATCTAGGTAATATTAATGCATGGGCAAAAAAATGGGATATCAAATTTAATTCACTAAAAACTGAATCTGTAATCTTCTC
>NW_018480078.1:2237694-2258008 GCF_002113885.1 Mizuhopecten yessoensis | reverse complement strand
AAGGCAATATTGCCTTGTTGCTTATACTGGACCACTTTGTTGTTTGCCGTTGTTACTTTCATCTTCTTGTTCATGTCACCAAGCGTTCTCAGATTCATCCGCTTTACTGGTTCAAAGAAGTTTTCATTCTTCTCCAGCCTGTCTTTTATGAAAGCTTTCTGTGCCTCTTTTCCTGACTTTTCTGCGCCCAGAAAATCAGTTGCTATAATCGCACTGGCTGCAGCTCCAGATAAAAAAACTGATAAGTTTGTGTTGGTCGTCAACTATAAATAGATTGATGAAGCTTTCAACTGCCTCCTTTGCCTTTCGTACTTTCGTACGCATTTCTCACTTTTCAGGATCTCTGCAGGTCGTACATCACGATGCATTGTTCCACTTTGGCTGTTAGCTGTCGGCATGTTAGCCATGTTCAGTGTCGTGTTGACATACTGGGATCTCGTGTGTGTTGTTCGCACCCATTTTTGGTAGGCATCATGGTTGCTGAGAACCCCTGAAACACCAAAACCGACCCCACCAGCGCCACCATAAGACTTGGCATGCCTCATAAAGGTTTCCTCGATAGTTTTGTCGACGGCACAGCGGTTTCCGGGTATGAAAGAACGAGCCACACTCATGGCTCCCCTCTTGATCAAATCAGTTGCTCCGGGATGAGATACCTCAATGTTAGCCAGGAAGATGGAGAAGTATGTGAGATATCGGGCGTAGTTCTGACCACCGAATGCAAAAAATATGTCTGTCATGAGATGCAAACAGTGTGCATATGCAAGGAAGACATTGTGCTTCACTGCCTGTACGAGAGAGAGTACTAGCCATATATGACTCATGGAGGAAGCCCAAAGTTAGGCAGTTTTTCCGTGACTGCCTTCACTGACCTCCACTCTATACTGCAGGTAACCCTGGATGTAGTTACTGAATGCATCGTCATCTAATGCTGCGTCCAATTTGGTTTCTGTGAGCGATTGTAAAAAAACATCCAACTTCTTCATAGAGTCTGCTGGGATGGAAGAGAACAGTTCCTGCTCATCTTGGGGAGCCATGTATTGTTTCAATAACAACCTTTCCATGCACTCCAGCATGGTCTTATGGCAGTGCATCGCCATAAGATTTAGAAAAAGATTTGATCAAAAATAATGACAATTATTTTGTGAAAAATTCAAATTTTGACCTCAAAATCGACATGAATTCATTTTTGTTGGAAATGAATCTATTCATAGTAGTTTGTTTTGATAACAGATCTGTTTGTTATTCTATTGCGGTCATTTTTATACCTCATTTGTTAAATTTGAAAAATAACGATTTTATGATTTTTTTCACATTTTGTGTAAATTTCACTATGACGGCCATCTTTATGACGTCAAAACCGGAAGTTCGTCCCAACTTACGCAATGTTAACATTTATTTTCGTGATCAGGGCGTCATGGGGCTTCAGAAAAATATTGGTTCGGAGGTTTGTGGGGGGGATGCACGGTGGACCCTTCTAGCTCCCGGACTAGTTCCGGGACAACTAAAGTTACCAATTCAGTTATTTCTATTAAATTATTATTGTGTAAATAGTACATGTTACCTTGCACAAAAGACATTTGTTCCCTTGATTTAATAGTTAGTTATCGCGTGATCAATGTTCAAAAACTCCTGTCGTGTTACTATCTGAATTCCTTTCCAGTGTTTTTGGAAACTAAAAAAAGGATATGAATAAAAAAAATAAAAATTTTAATTAAAAAATTGGCCACCTCTTAGATGATCGTAGAATATTTAATGGTTTTATATGAAGCGTTTTATTGTATCCTGACTTCAATTTACTTCCAACACACGACCAGATCGGGATTCGAGTCCTGGGCCCGTATCCATGAAACCATTTCATGCTTAATCATGGTTTTTGTGTTCAAACCAACTTTCTTATTACTTGCATACATCATGTCAAACGACCAAAAGTAAAAAAATAAACATTGTAATCAGTATTCAGCTTTAAGTCTCTTCGAAAGCTTTCAAAATCATTGACGAAATATATATTTTTATATAAATTAATAACCAGAACATGATATTAAGATTGAACACAAAATCTACATATGAATAATCGGCAAGTAACAACGAAAACCACTTATACTCTCACTGTCATCATTCGTAGCGTTGAACTTTTTGCGAAAACAGCTTTTGTTCTCATTAACTGAAACTTGAAAACATAAATGATGCATTGATTATCAAAAATGACCAAAACAACAAGAATTTAATATGTTATTGCAATATAATAATAGTTATAGATTCCTCTTTGTTCCTACCTGTGACATTATGTGAAATTAAAACAATATTATATTTCATTAAAAAAAAAAATAGTTGGAAAACTGGAAAAAGGTATCCCTGCTTAGTGTGGTTGTTCTGGTAACCAAAGTAATAACGAAACATGATTTCGTCATGATATTCTGTTTTTTTTTCAAGTCTTTTTGTAATCAAAGAAGGTCGCCCTATATCTGGTGTGCTGTCAATCTAGCCCCCGATAGGCTGAGTTATTTTCATTTTTCTCTACTAAATGACCGCAGCGTTAGACTTCAAATTTAAGGTTACTTAAAAAGTCTTATTTTTTTTTAATATAATGACTTTTTATCTCCTCGTCACAATTATAAGGTGCGCCAGGGTTGAGGAGCCCTGGATTCCCTCCTTGTACAAAAACAGGCCCTCATAAGAGGCATTTTTTTTTTATTCTTTCACTCATTATATTTGCTATGAGAAAATGGGTGATTTTTATCAAAATTTCAAAATTTCCAAAACCATGTAACCCAGTGGAGGAATCTCGTCTGCCTGTATCCATCCTCTTTTGTAAAGTCTTTCACATCATAGTTAATTTATATGGCAGAACGTGAAACACCCCAACTGGATGCACTGTATCATTTTCAATTAATTCAGATTTAACACTAGTATGGCTTCATTCTTTCATTCATCTTTCATTGTTGTCAAATAGTTGCAGATATTTTCTTTTCAGTCACTGAAGTTTTGTATCTATAAACCCGTGTTTATATGCATTTTTTGTGTTCTCATTAAGAATCAAATACATTCTTTAATGACTCCCAGATATAGGAATACTTATTTGAACTTTTTAATATTGAAATGTTCATATTTAAAAACTGTTTTATATTGTTGACAGTGTATTGATTATTTACAACAACATCATTTTCAAATTTCAATTTATTTCTTGATTTCCAAATATACCATTTCGTTGTAAGTATCATTATATTGATAACTAGGTTTACATTTATGTTTAGGTTATAGCATCCGAACATTACATCTGTTTCAGAAAGTTTATGAACTAGTTGTGAAGGAAATATACTGTTTATAGCTTTGTGTTTATATGGTATAATTAATTTCCATATTCCTTTAGTGAAGTTACATCTATAAAACAAATGTTTTTGTGTCTCGAGGTCGACATGCCAGAAGTTACATTTACCATCTGAAAGTCCCATCTTCATTAGCTTAAAACTAGTTGAAACTATGTTATGAAGACATTTCCATTGGAAGTCTCTACATTTTCTGTCAGCAATAGATTGGTTTACTATTTTCCATATGTTTTCCCAATTAAAAAATTCATTTTCATAAAGTGTTCCCACTTTTGTTTAGCATTTGGTTGGTATTCTTTATCTAGTATTATCTCCATCACTACTTTATTTTTGAAGTTAGGTATAGATCATTTAATTCTAGAAAATTCAGATATCCAATTTTCTTTTTGATGTAGTTTTAGTAGTAGTGCTACTGATGAAATAAAGTTATTGTTAGCTTCATCCCACATGTCTTTTATTTTAAAAATGTCTGATTTCATCCAGTTCTTAAAAAATGATGGGTTCCTTTTAAAAATAATGCTATTATTACCAAATATCATTTGGTTTTCTATTTCTACTTTTCATATGCCTTTGATAGGCTCTTTAATACATATTGCCAATCATATAGCTGTGACTTATAGAAATCTGGTATTCTACTTAAATCTAGTGATTTTGTGCTGTTACATTTGCACAAGAAAAAAATCATACCAATATGGTAACTTGACCGCCATTTTGAATTTCAACTGAGCTAATGGTGTTCAACTCTGTAAAGTGACCAGTGCATAGTTTTTCCGTTTCTGTGTTGTAGAAATAAATGACATTGACCTTCATTCAGGGCTAGTAAGGTCAAACATGTTAAAAGCCTCAAACAACACCTTCACTCCAACCATAAATCCTAGGGTCATGCTTTTTTGAGCAGTAGGAAGATGGGATTGATGACTATTAAAATCGTTTAGATAAAGGACTTCGACCGTTTTTCAAGGTCACAAGGATCAAATTTGTTGAAATACTTCAAACACCTTCTTATGAAGAACCATAAGTGCTATCAAGATCACAGATTGAATGCATTGGTTTCATATTTAGCCAGAAGATAGTATAACTGAAGGGCTATAATTGCTGTTCGATGACATTTACGTCATTTCGTGGTCACAGGTTGAAACAGGTTAATAAATTAGGACGTTTTTTATTCAAAAAACATCCAGCTTTGGGTTTATTTTGAATTCAATATTCCGTAATAATTGTATAACCGATAGTCTATAATGGACAGGACTGATAACGACTTTCTTTATTTCCTGGCGAATACTTACTGTTCAAGCTGTTTATACTGTGTATGTTCGCCATGCCCAAACATATTTTTGTCGCTTATTCCTATGTTCACGATAATTTAATTCTCCGCAAAAGGATTTATATAATCCATTCACAAAAATGTGTCATCATGCAGTTATTGCGGGTTTCCATGCGATAAGTACATTCAGTACATCGCATATGCGTATTGTATTGCACCAAACGGATTTCCTAAACTATTAAAACATGAGTCGATACTGATGCAATTTCAAAGAAAATTCACAAAAATTGCGACGGTACAGAAACATAATCGATTGTTTTTGAGCACATTCCAATCAATGATCAATATTGGACAGTTGACCGCTATGCAAGACATTTTTTTTATCAACACATGGCAAAAGTGATCAAGGACGTTCAGTATATTGATATTTAACAATACCCAAGAGGGTAAAGGAAAAGAAGCTCCAAAAAGTGGGCATATCAAGTAAATCATCAAAAGAAGTCTTTTATGTCAGAACAAATGAATGATTAAAGCGACATCAGGATGGAGCATACAAAAATCGAGCGAGTCTCCTTATGGAAAATGACAGTCGGATTTCGCTAATATATATTCATAAAATGTATTATTAAGGGAATCCCCTTATAATTAAGGGAGACCACTAATTTATACGGTACTTTTTTCACCATTCTGATAACGCATGCGCACAACACACCATTTTATTGTAAACAAAATGGCTTGCTGTTGAAGTGTCAGTGAGTGCCCTAGCAAGGGGAACGCTTTACGTATTCTTCTGAATAGCAAGTAGGAAGTTGAATAATCGAGCACAATGATGTTTATGATATGAAAAAAATATTTAAAATCATTTACATGGTGAGTATGTTTGCGGTTAGTAAATTTGATGGAACCCAAGTTTTATCTTGATTATGCAGATACATATACAAGAAGTCAGAATTGAAATGTCTTTTTTGGAGCATATTTACATGTAGATGATCAACTATACAACTTATTGCCGATTGTTTTGTTAAGGCACATAAGGGGTGGAGTTTTGGAACATCAGTGTAGAGGGCGTTGAAATCACACGTGCGGTCCAGCTAAGGTTATAGCGTTAGCTTAATAAGTCTTTACGTCCCTGGGTTGATGATGTTGATGTAAACAATCCTCGTTCGTACCGTATTACGTCTTCCGAAGCGTGAAGTAGATAATTTGAATATAATGTTGTTACAATTATAATTATTTTTCTACATATAACAGGTTATTAAATCATGTTTCTACTCATATATCTTACTTAGTCACCATCCGTGTATGTGTTTTGGTGAAGAGGAAGTACAAGTATCGCTCACATTATACACACATTATATGAAACATCCGGAAACAAATCATATTCTGAGCGGGAACAATGCATAACCATTGTGTGATTCTCGTAAATGTTAATACGGGTCTCCACACATATATTTTTAAATGTCTAAGGTCAATGTGATGCTATAAAGCGTTTAAACAATAATATAATAAAGGTATGTTTAATATTCATCATTAGCACTATTTCAGGAAATCTCAAGCTGTGTTAGAAACTTCATATGATACGTTCACATTTATTTTCCATTTCTTGAGGTGTGTGTTTGTACGTAAGCAATCAGGGACCGTATTAACACATACGTATTGACCGATACGGTCTGTAAATCATGTTACATATACGTCTGAATTATCTTTTGGGATTGAAATACTTGAGTTTTGTGAATGGTTTACCAAAACTTTATACTAAAACTTATCACACACTTCATTTTACAACCACGGACCAAAAAAGACATTTGCCGAATTGATATAATGGTACGAGAATGTTTTTAAAAAAAAATTGGTTTCGTTTCATTTCAGCTGGTTAGAAATCTACATTAAACAGCAATCTGTGTTGAAACCCATTCTAAACTGCAAAAATGTCAAGTAAAGAGCAGAATAAAGTTAATATCACAGAATCAACAATGAAAAGGAATTGGACGACGCTGCTGAAGATAGACATCAATGATATTCTTGGCAAGATGATTGAACAAGATCTCATATCTATTGAAAAAAGCAGAGAATTGAGAGAAATAGGAACAAAAACTCGCCAAACAGAAGCTCTCCTTTATCAAGTGATTGAAAAACCACAACCTTACCTGGATGCTTTTATCAAGATACTGGACGTAAAAGGATACGACTTTATAGCCCAAAAACTTCGAAAAGGTAAATTTTTGGGAATAGAAAGATTAAACAATTTTTCGGGGTTAAATATATTGAGATTTGATACGCATTTACCATCGAAACGAACATAAACCGATAATTTTCTTATATGACATTTTTTTCAACTAACTGCATTTTACGAATTGGTATGTAATACAATATTTGTAATTAAAAACAATATGTGTACAAATTATTTGCACTATAAAATATCTAAAATATAATCTAATTTAAAAGCTTGGATCAATGCAGGTTGCAACATTATCTATTATTCTTCAATACAGATGCAGTCAAAGAAGCGTCCGAGGTAAGTTACTATAAATATACTTAATATGATTTGTTATTAAATGCGATAAGAAGATGCCAATGATAATTCACATTTGACTTATTTATCATTTCGTTTATTTTCATATAGTACTTGTAAAATTGATCATTGAAGTTTCATAACGACTTTTGTATTACTCATGTTACTTTTATATTTTCCTGTATTTATTTATGGACCTAACCAGGTAACATATCGGGACCATTCTGACACTCTTCAACAAGAAAAAGAAACATTTTCTGAAAGTGCAATGCAACAATCAGAAATGGAGGAAAAACTGGTTCAGAGAGCCATGAAGCGTATTGAAAAGAATCAGTCACAGTTCACAGAAGAACAGATGCAGACATTAATGATGCAAATGGAAAAGCACCAGTTAAAGATGGCAGAAGAACAGGAGCAGGTATTAAAGGAGCAACTTGAAAAGCAAACGTTAGAGATGACAAAACATTATACGCAGATATCAAAGAAGCAAGAGGACATGAAAAAACAAATTTCTAAAATTAAGCAAAAAGATGATAATCACAAAGAATGCGAGACCAAAATAAAACAGCTGGAATCCAAAATTAGAACATTGGAGAACACATTACAACAGGAACGTGCAAAAGTGAATGATGACGTCACAAATGCTTGGGAAAAAATTGATCTGTTGGAAGAAGAGAGAGATAAATTGCAGGATGATTTAGCACAGGCAAGAAAGGATTATGTTGCAATGTTTAACGAAATGAAAAAAGACATTCTTCCCCTCAAAACCTCAAATAACAGGGTCGAAAAATGTGATAACTTCCGCAGAAACCTGAATCAGGAACACTCAGACAGATGTCAAGCTGACAGGTAAATCAAGCTCCTATTTTCTTGTATCATATTACGACAGATACAACGATATTAAAATATATAATAAAAAAGAGGAGAGAAATATTCTATAATTGATAAATATAACAATATTTGATAAATCCCTCGATATGTCAATATCCGTGTGATTAACAATCATCGCAATACTCATTATTACCAAAGTCATCGTTAAACCAAATATCAGAGGCAATCAATAATTAAGCCGTTAAAAATTAATATACTGATATCAATCAATATTGACGATGTCCTATTTGAATACATCCTCAACCCGTCGTAATCTCGTTATTTATAATACAAAATATGTTTTTTTAGAAGTTCCCCGCCATCCAGAAATCCGTAAGTAGAATTACATTATATTTCTTTGTTAAAATTAAATATTCAATTAGATATAATTCAGAGAACAGTGTGTAACGAGATCAAGGACGCTGAAGATCGTAAGGATAATCTTAATTAGCTGGTACCAACCCAAATTGTTCGAACTAACGAATATATATTGCATGGAATGATAAACTACACTCAATTGAATGTTTTGAAACTTTTAAGAATAAACTTTTAAGCATTTTATAGCCAAGAAGAGGTGTGTAGAACTTGTAGTTTTTTTTTCTTACAGATTTCTGAGGCCAACACTGTAAGTAGAGTAGTTGATCTTTGTTAATTTGTGCTTTTGATGGATTCTTTTTTACTTCAATAAGAGAAATAACACTGCATTTCACAAAAAGAGATAATTTATGAAATGTATAACGTAATCGCTAATGTGTTTTTGTCTATGTTAACACATGTTACTATAAAAAAAAAGTTCAATTTGTAAAGAGTGAATTATTGATGAACGTTGGTCCGTTGTTTTACAGAAGGGCAAAAAAGGGAGAGGGTGTGTCAAAGAAGAAGAATTGATGTTTTGGAGATCCGTCACATACCAATCTCCGGAGGAATTTACAAAAACTGATATACATTTTAATTCTTAAATTATAAGAATATTAATTCTTAAATAACATTTAACATTTGAACTATCAACTTATTTATAACTAGCTGACTTTTTTCATCAAGGGTCATGTTTTCCATTTTTATTAAATTATTATTTTTTGTTTCATTTTCTTTTTATGTAGATAAATAGTTTTGTTATTTATTACATTTTTTTTGTCAATTAATATATATTTAACATACTAGTTCACATTCTTATTTAGATTTGAAAATAACAACACGATTTACTTTCATATATCTCAACAGTACACATTAAACAAGTAAGGGACTCAGTATAAGGAAGATAACTCCACGTGAAGAGACAACGTTCAGGCAGTTTAATAACAATAATGTTTCAGTTATACACCTTAGCTTGTTATAATGAAATGATGTATCAGATGGGTTTTTTCGAGCATGGATTGTAGTTTTTCGGTTCATAAGAGATGCAGATTTTAGGTTATTGTAGATGTACCTCCTGTTTGCATAGAACTCTATGCTATTATAAGCATTTCTTTCTTTTTCTTCGGCAAGCTTCTGGACACTATCGACTGTCGAGCCATCACAATAAGGGAGGCAACTCCGAAAGATAGAGATGTATTAATGCTAGAGAGTCATAATTACTTCAAGATAGCTCTGCGAAACACGTCTATTGATTTTTGATAAAGTGTCATGCTATCGGCTGGATATTTAATTGGAATAATTATTATTCGTAGCAGTTGTGTCAATTTTGCCCTTTGTGAATTAAGTTTGTACTCACTGTTGATTGTAATTGATATATTGTAACAAAGTTTGACCGATTACATATTCAGTCCATGTAAAGTTTATTAGAACATACAAATAATGTTTTTTTTTTTATAATATAGTCATTGTAAAAGCCTTGCTGTTACAGTGTTCTCAACATTGTATATTAATTTTATGTTTTTCTAAACAAATGTCATTAGGTTGAGTTATATAATATTCTTTATATCACATGCCTTAGAAAATTTACATGTGTCATCAAATATTCATGTGTGATACCTGTATTTTATGTCACACCTTTCCTCTGGCAAACATGCCCTTGGAAGTGGTTGAGTTTGACTGCGGGTCACTTCCGGTTTGTGTGGTTATATTTAATCATTTAATGATTGTGTAAAAAACTGGAATTATTATAACTTTGAATGCTGAACTTCTTGTGTAAACAACTTTTAATTCGTTCTCATTAACTATGTGTCACTTTTGTATATATATTTTTTATATGTAAACTGTACTGTATGCACGTCTTCCAAACGGTAAATAAAGTAAATACGATGCTGTTATGATTATTATTATTTTCTATATAAGGTATATATATCCAAGTTAACGGTTACTATATCATGTTTCTGCTCATATATCTCACTAAGTCACTATCCGTGTAGACTGTGTATGCTATTTCGGTGAGGAGGAAGTACATGTATCGGTCACATATCACACACATAATATGAAACATCCGGAAACAAAACATATTTTGAGCGGGAATAACGTAGATTTCCGTTTTGTGATTCTCGTAAATGTTAATACGGGTATCCACTTATATATTTTTAAATGTCTAAGGTCAATGTTATGCCATAACGTGTTTATAACAACAAAAAATAGATCCGGCTACGATCTAATTACTGGCATTTAATTTGACGAAACATATCCCAGGTAGCCCAAGATTAAAGCAAAGGAGACGATTCAAAAGCCATTCTATTTCTCGGAGTGCTGAACTGTGTTTGTTTTACGCACTTTGTAAAGGTACGTCTAATATTTATCACAGAGAAGTTTTTACGGAAATCTTAATATGTATCAGGGACTTCATATATGGTTTGTTCATATTTGTTGACGTGTGTGTGTATATATGTAAGCAATTAGGGACTGTACATGTATTAACACATACGTATTGACCGATAAGGCCTGCGATTGTCATAATCATGTTACATATAAGTCTTAATTATCTTTTGGGATTGGAATGTTTTAGCTTATTGAACGGTTTACCAAAACTTTATACCAAAACTTTTCACACACTTTATTTTACAACCACGGTTCGGAAAAGATATTTTCAAAATTTATGTAAAGGTATGAAAATGGAGTTTTTTCAAATTGGTTTCATTTCAGCTGCTTAGAAATCGACATTACACAGCGACAACACTCTGTGTTGAAACTCATTCTTAACTTAAAAAATGTCGAGTGAAGAGCAGAAAGTAAATATCACAGAATCAACAATGAAAAGGAATTGGACGACGCTGCTGAAGATAAACGTGAAAGACATCATTGGCCAGATGATTGAACAAGATCTCATATCTATTGACCAAAGCAGAGAATGGAGAGAAATAAAAAATCACCAACCAGAAGCTCTCCTTTATGAAGTGTTTGGAAAACCACAACCCTACTTGGATGCTTTTATCGAGATACTGGACAAAAATGGACACAACTTTATAGTCTAAAAACTTCGAAAAGGTAACTGTTTGGGAATTGAAAGCTTAGTGTTTAGAAAGATTAAACATTTTTGGGGGGTTAAATATATTGAGATTTGATATAGCGCATTTACCCTCGAAACGAACATAAACCGATACTTTTCTTACATGACATCTTTTTCAACTACATGTAACTGCATTTTACGAATTGGTATGTATTACGATATTTATAATTATAAACAAGATGTGTAAAAATTATTTCCTCAATAAAATATCTAAAATACAATCTGATTTAAAAGCTTGGATCAATGCAGGTTGCAACATTATCAATTATTCTTCAATACAGATGCAGTCAAAGCAGCGTCCGAGGTAAGTAACTATAAATATACTTAATATGATTTGTTTTTAAATGCGATAAGAAAATGCCAATGATAATTCACATTTGACTTATTTATCATTTCGTTTATTTTCATATAGTACATGTAAAATTGATCATTGAAGTTTCATAACGACTATTGTATTACTCATGTTACTTTTATATTTTCTTGTATTTATTCATGGACCTAAGCAGGTAACATATCGGGACCAATCTGACACTCTTCAACAAGAAACAGAAAAATCTTCTGAAAGTAGAATGCAACAATCAGAAATGGAGGAAAAACTGGCGCAGAGAGTCATGAAGCATCAGTCACAGTTGACAGAAGAACAGACGCAGACATTAATGATGCAATTGGAAAAGCACCAGTTAGAGATGGCAGAAAAACAGACGCATGTACAAAATTTATTAAAGTAGCAATTTGAAAAGCAACACTTAGAGATTGAAGAAAATTATAGGCAGATATTAAAGGAACAATTTGAAAAGCAACATTTAGAGATGGCAAAATGTCATACGCAGATATCAAAGAAGCAAGAGGACATGGAAAAACTAATTTCTAAAATGAAGCAAAAAGTTAATAATCACAAAGAATGCGAGACCAAAATAAAACAGCTGGAATCCAGAATTAGAATATTGGAGAACACATTGCAAAAGCAACGTGCAAAAGCGAATAACGACGTCACAAATGCTGGGAAAAAAATAAATCAGTTGGAAGAAGAGAGAGATCAATTGCAGTGTGAAATAACACGGGCAAGAAAGGAATATTCTTCAATGTTGAACGAAATGAAGAAAGAAATTCTTACCCTCAAAACCTCAAATAACAGGGTCGACACATGTGATAACTGCCGCAGAAACCTAAATCAGGAACACTCGGACAACGGTCAAGCTAAAAGGTAAATCAAACTCCTATTTTTTGTATTATATTACGACAGATAAAATGACATTAGAATATATAATAAAAAAAAAGAGAAATATTCTATAATTGATAAATATAATAATATTTGATAAATCCCTCGATATGTCAATATCCGTACGATTAACAATCATCGCAATACTCATTATTACCAAAGTCATCGTTAAACCAAATATCAGAGGCAATCAATAATTAAGCCGTTAAAAATTAATATACTGATATCAATCATTATTGACGATGTCCTATTTGAATACATCCTCAACCCGTCGTAATCTCTTTATTTTTAATACAAAATATGTTTTTTTAGAAGTTCCCCGCCATCCAGAAATCTGTAAGTAGAATTACATTATATTTCTTTGTTAAAATTAAATATTCAATTAGATATAATTCGGAGAACAGTGTGTAACGAGATCAAGGACGCTGAAGATCGTAAGGATAATCTTAATTAGCTGGTACCAACCCAAATTGTTCGAACTAACGAATATGTATTGCATGGAATGATAAACTACACTCAATTGAATGTTTTGAAACTTTTAAGAATAAACTTTTAAGCATTTTATAGCCAAGAAGAGGTGTGTAGAACTTGTAGATTTTTTTTCTTACAGATTTCTGACTCCCATGCCAACACGGTAAGTAGAGTAGTTGATCTTTGTTAATTTGTGCTTTTGATGGATTCTTTTTTACTTCAATAAGAGAAATAACACTGCATTTCACAAAAAGAGATAATTTATGAAATGTATAACGTAATCGCTAATGTGTTTTTGTCTATGTTAACACATGTTACTATAAAAAAAAGTTCAATTTGTAAAGAGTGAATTATTGATGAACGATGGTCCGTTGTTTTACAGAAGGGCAAAAAAGGGAGAGGGTGTGCCAAAGAAGAAGAATTGATGTTTTGGAGATCCGTCACATACCAATCTCCGGAGGAATTTACAAAAACTGATATACATTTTAATTCTTAATTATAAGAATATTAATTCTTAAATAACATTTAACATTTGAACTATCAACTTATTTATAACTAGCTGACTTTTTTCACCAAGGGTCATGTTTTCCATTTTTATTAAATTATTATTTTTTGTTTCATTTTCTTTTTATGTAGATAAATAGTTTTGTTATTTATTACATTTTTTTGTCAATTAATATATATTTAACATACTAGTTCACATTCTTATTTAGATTTGAAAATAACAACACGGTTTACTTTCATATATCTCAACAGTACACATTAAACAAGTAAGGGACTCAGTATAAGGAAGATAACTCCACGTGAAGAGACAACGTTCAGGCAGTTTAATAACAATATTTTTTCTGTTATACACCTTAGCTTGTTATAATGAAATGATGTATCAGATGGGTTTTTTCGAGCATGGATTGTAGTTTTTCGGTTCATAAGAGATGCAGATTTTAGGTTTTTGTAGATGTACCTCCTGTTTGCATAGAACTCTATGCTATTATAAGCATTTCTTTCTTTTTCTTCGGCAAGCTTCTGGACACTATCGACTGTCGAGCCATCACAATAAGGGAGGCAACTCCGAAAGATAGAGATGTATTAATGCTAGAGAGTCATAATTACTTCAAGATAGCTCTGCGAAACACGTCTATTGATTTTTGATAAAGTGTCATGCTATCGGCTGGATATTTAATTGGAATAATTATTATTCGTAGCAGTTGTGTCAAATTTGCCCTTTGTGAATTAAGTTTGTACTCACTGTTGATTGTAATTGATATATTGTAACAAAGTTTGACCGATTACATATTCAGTCCATGTAAAGTTTATTAGAACATACAAATAATGTTTTTTTTTTATAATATAGTCATTGTAAAAGCCTTGCTGTTACAGTGTTCTCAACATTGTATATTAATTTTATGTTTTTCTAAACAAATGTCATTAGGTTGAGTTATATAATATTCTTTATATCACATGCCTTAGAAAATTTACATGTGTCATCAAATATTCATGTGTGATACCTGTATTTTATGTCACACCTTTCCTCTGGCAAACATGCCCTTGGAAGTGGATGAGTTTGACTGCGGGTCACTTCCGGTTTGTGTGGTTATATTTAATCATTCAATCAGGCGCGTAGCTGCCTATACGCGAGTACGCAGTTGAATCCACATGATTCTGACAAACAAACAAAAATTCAGCTAAAGTTGCCTTATGCGTACTTGACTGCATGCTTATATCAAACGTTCCTTGTCGTTTCTATACTAAATAGCCATTGAAGACACCTGCTCAAGAAGATGCCATATTTGATGCATTTCATGACGACTTTAGTGGAGATCGTGAAAGCTTCAGACGTGAATTCGAAAGTTGCCCGGTCTTTGGAAGAAACAAAGCCTTCTGACCTTAGTGCAACATTTACATAAGTCTGGTAGTGTGGCTTATTACCATGCCGGTCTCAACAGTCTCAACTGAGAGGCAGTTCAGTATCATGAGAAGGGTGAAAAACTACATGAGTTCCACTATGTCCACTGAACGTCTGTCTGGACGAGCAATGTTGCATAGTTAGACAAATGGACATTGACATTGAAAATATAATAATACAGTGAGTTCGCTGGCAAAAAGGACAGAAAATTATACTTCTGTTAGATAATCTGGGTATTATTAACATAATCGGGGCTCGTATTTGTTTGCTATTTTAGCTCTATTTAAGAGAAAAAATATGCCGAGTAAAGGGTTTATTTGTTGATTTAAGATCCTAAAACTTTCCATTTTCGAGTACTAAATAAAGCACCTCAGAATGCCCAGAATGCACCAGATTGCACCATTGTTTTTAAAAATGTCCAGGGGGCCAGGCCCCCGGACCCCCCTAGCACAGTTATGAATCCACGTTAATAGAGGCCTAGCTACGCCCTTGTCAATGATTGTGTAAAAAACTGGAATTATTATAACTTTGACGGACCTTGAGTAAAATTATCACAAGAAGAGTGTACACAAAAGTAGAACATGATATAAATTATTGACTTTTAACCTGTATCGTTTAGATGCCGGTGGGCAGGAAATCTATTTATTTTGTAGGGTTTTCGTAAATAATGTAAGCATTAAGCCATCTGTTAACTGTTTTTTTCTTTTCTATACTCTATAGCGTTTAGTTTTAGTATATATATGTTTTAATCACGGTGATGTCAACTACATTACAAGCAAGCTCATTTTTTTGGTGATAACTTTTGACTTGATGCACGTACTTATTCAAGCTATTAAATATTATATATATATTGATCAGCTGTGAGAAGAAGTGATTGATTGTACATAATTGTCATTTGCTTATTAATGTATCTTTATCTTTAGTAATGATTAAATCTGGTGCATTCTAAATTCTTTGTTAAGTTACTTTTAAGCAGAAATAAACTAGTACAAATGGCAAAAAAATCATAACACGTCGTATTTTGCAACCTGTCTTCGCGCTAAAACTAACTTTCTTGTCCATCACAGAGGCCTTTCAATGAGTTCAAAACGTAAAACAATAAAATTGGTGAAAAAAATAATCAGTTGATTAAAAAAGTGGTTTCCAATTTGAGCGAAGATATGACTTTGAGTACAAAAATGGGGTTTCAACATGAAAATAGTTTTACAAATACAGTGTACATCGTACCCGAGAACACAGGTATATATAAAGGTTACACAACGAGTGGTTGTTGAATATGGTATTTATTTCACTCGAGTTAGTTACCTTTGAAAATTAACTAACGAGAGTGAAATAAATACGTGTGATCTGTTTCTACCACAATCTCAGTCGGAAACAGCTGGAGTACATTTTGTTGACAAGGCTGGCGTAGTGATATCACCCATATGTAAAAAGTCACTCATTAATATTTAAAAACTACTTTGTGTTTTTTACAAATTTAATAATTTTCAAAATTAACGTTTCGGCAACAACTTCGTGAAAAAATAAAATAGATGAACGACTTTAAATATTGAGAGTTTACAATATTGCATAACTTAATATAAATTAACCACGGACTATATGCGCCTAAGCATATCGTACGAAGGCTGCCTCCCGCCAAGTGATGAAGACGAACTAATCGCTGCCAATGTCCAAAACCATCGGCCTAGGACGTTTCTTCGTGAGGTTCTATGGTGGACGTTTATAGTGAGAGTTCCGCCAAATATTGATAACGGGACATGGGGAGAACGAAGTATTTTCCGACACTATTACAGATCTTGTTTGGGTTTCAAAGAGACATATATTATCGATACGTCTCTGGGTTTCATGTCCTGGACACGCGACGGTATGGCGTCGAAACGATATCGAACGTCTGTAGCAATTTTGCCTGAAACTAGCGATCAAATCTGTAAGCATCATCTTCTTTTGGTATTGCCTTAATAACCCCCTTTTCTCATCGCATAACCTCACAAAAGTCACCAACATTTGCCGGATGTTGACAGCAGACAAAGTAAACAAAACAGCACGCGTCAAAAAGCGCTTGAAAAAAATCGTCCGGTCATGGTTCATCTTCTCGACCAATCAAAACTACGGAAGGTCATATACCACGTGTGGTGTATACCTCATATTTATTCAACAGTCCGCATGTATATACAATGACCTGAGAGTATATTATTGTGGTAGAAACTAGTATTAATTGCAGCTATGCCTTCACAACCAGTCTTCATATGACCTTTTCTTTTGGGAGACCGTTATACCCAACACAATCCTACATACAGTTATGGTGGAAGTCTTTTACTTCCAGGAGGAAAAATGAGGAATTGCACATTTGTCTTCATTGCTATGCTCCCTCTGTTTGATTACGCTGTACTGTTGATCCCTTTCATCCTAATACATGTAGTTTTGCAATAAAGTTGTAATTATCATCGTTCCAATAGACAATTTGGTACCATGTACTAGTTCCTGTAACATTGTAAGTCCAGTGCCATTGTGATACAAATGGTATAGACTTTTTTCTGTGGTCTTTGTTAAACCATAATGTCAGGATTTATTGAGGTCGCAATTAGAGTTCACAATACAATTTGTTTATGAGGTGCATTTTATCTTGCAGGACAAATTTTTAAAATTGAATATCATGTGCACCGTACGCGTATCCCCTACAACATTCGCGTATATTTCCGTGAAGATTACTGTTATGAAGAAAATGTGTATGCATTTATAACTAGTGTTCCTTTTGTGCATTTATACCTTACAGGACATTAGTTGTATGCATTACCAAATAGTTCTACCTCAACGTACAAACAAGTTATAACCACACTACCCGACCTTTTACACAATCGGCCAGTCTGACCTCTCACTTGTATATCTCGTTCGTAACACGGTTACTCGGACAATGATATCAATATAAAGCCCGTAGAAACCCATTTAAAACAAGGACATGTCATGCACGTAATTATATCTCCTTGACTTGTCGTAATACCGAACCGGTTCACCATATATTTTGAACCAGTAGACGAACGCGATGACCATTGGTCAGTTCCAAAATCTTTACCAAATTTGTCAAGCGTTAAAGACGAACTCCTCACCAATCCCAACATTGTTATAGCTACGCTGTCGGCCAGCCTTCAGTAAGAAGATGGTTACAGAGCGATTTTGTAATTATTTTAAGGCAAGAGCTCTCCTTACCCTTTTACATCACAAGCAACGTAATATTATGGTCACAAGATTGTTCTTCGTTGTGCTACAAAAGTAATCTTAAAACAAGGGAATACATTACATATGTCGTCTGATATTACCTTCTTGAGCTTCGTATGCCCTAACCTAGCACCAGTAAATTTAATTCTTGACATCTACATAAGCCTCCTTGAAGAATGTTTTTTAACTTATGTATTGGTTTTCGAAAAGAATAGGCGAAGCTGAAACAAAACCATTAGTTTATCCTGTGTATATATATATTTTGTAAAAATGTTAACTTATTCTTGCATCCACATCAAACCAAAATAGGATTTAATGAAATTTCGATCAGACTCTCCAACCTACCTGCTCATTTGTCATCACTTTCACTGAATTTTTAGAATAAAATATTCAAAAAGCACATAGGGATTTATATTATTTCCTTACCTTTTTATAAAATAATAACAGGTAATAAAGAATAGGTGCCTTATTGACGCATCTTTTTCCGATTCCAGGACAATAATTGGCTTGCTGTATACTGTAAAAGCATATATTATCGTTGGGGTTAAATTTCGTTGTTTTTGTTTTGGGAAAAATTCGTTGGGATAATATTTCGTGGAATCAATATTTTCAAACCCAGTATTTTTTTCTGTTGACCATTGGACTATAAGACAGTATGTCCGGGAAACCGTACATCGCCCGAGGTGATCACCTGTCCATTCCAGGTGAAATCACACCTAGCTTCACCCCAGTCAGTGGGAAACAATAGATCGACCATCGCTCGATGGTCATACAATTTCGTCTAAACAAACATGTGTGATAGTTAATAGCTATAAACAATGGAAATAATAAGGCCTACCGACATTTTATAACATCAATAAGAAAACGAGCATGCATTTAATAAATATTCACGGTTACCTTGACACATCGTGTGAGAAAATCATGCCAATTTCAATGTAAATATTACTCCAGAAGAAAGATGTGTGTTTAAATAATTTAAGCAATAGTTTGTCTATTTCATTAGAAGTTTATTTCCCCGTGTCTCCGTTGAAAAAGTTTCAAAATCGGGGCATGCCGTCCTGACGGTATGGTGCCGGGAATCGATCCAAAGTTAACATTATTGTCGTAAACAACTGACGACGACTGCTTTATTTACACTAAACACCCTTTTCGTTGAAAAGAACATTTGATTATTTTTAAAAAGGGAATATTTAGTGTGTTTTTTGTTTTTGTTTCTATACAAATTGATTTCACCGCATGGCTTGCGAGGTACAGGTAAGACCGGGCGAGATGAACTCACTCGATGGGTATCGGTCAAATCCGTCAAATCCGTCATGCTCTATAATTTACAAACAAAGAGCGACGTCACTGTGTTACAAATATAACGCTTGTGCCTGTGACGATAATTACACTGTTTATCATGATTTGTGTCTAAATGTAGATAAAGCATGGTTTGTAATTAAAGTAATAGTTTATTTCATATTTTCGTTTAGTTTATATTTCGTGTGTTTAAAATTTCGTTGGGATTATATTTCGTGGTTTTCTTAAACCATACCGTAGCATTTTCGTACTTCTCTATAGTCATTTATGTTTCATGTATTAACATTACTTCAACACAAGTTGCATTTAAATGAATACTTCTATCATTTTTGGCTAATTTAGGTTAAAAAATATCAGATTATCTAAAAAGCAAATGCTGTTCTAATTTCGTTCGATTGCGTAGGCCATTTGAAGTATACCAGGGTCGTCATGTAGTCGGCCGACAATCTGTATCCCGACGGGAAGTCTATCTTGGTCAGAGACACCAGCGTTTAGGGGCAGCACAGGATGACCAGTGGCGTCGAAGGAGGCCAGATTATTAGATATTTCCATACACGCCTCCAGTCTCTCTAAAAACATGAACGGTGTTCTACATACACGTTCTGCTCGATAATATCTCTCTTCTTCTTTACAATAAGATGTACACTTATAGTTAACATTCAAAAGACGTAATATATGCATATACATTATAGATCATTAATTTGTACGGAGATTTGCTGTTGTGGGTTGACCTCCCTGTACTTAATCAAGGTAACATTAAGTCATGTTTCCCTCTGGTATGCGTCTTCCTTTATGTTTAAATAAAAA
>NW_018480078.1:2152859-2231295 GCF_002113885.1 Mizuhopecten yessoensis | reverse complement strand
ACACACTACAACCCAGGTTCATGTATTCCTTGGCAAGCGTACACTAAGTACTCGAAACAAGGGTTTCAAAATCTAGACGGACGTTCCAACTAAAACTAATTGAACAACTTGGTCACTGGCCATCGACCATGCCCAGCTCCGTTACATTCCTCCGCGACATATGTGTTTGGTAATGTCCTTTTAAACTACTTCATATTTGGTACATTGCACAATTAAGGCGTCAGTTACAGGAATAAATTATTTGTCTTTTGAGAACTATGGTAGTGCATGCGGCTTTGTGGACGGGTAAACTTTCCGTTCTTCACTAAGAATACTGTAAAAATAGGAAACGCTTTCTGCGCTACATATGAATAATCGGCAAGTAACAACGAAAATCACTTATACTCTCACTGTCATCATTCGTAGCGTTGAACTTTCTGCGAAAACAGCTTTTGTTCTCATTAACTGGAACTTGAAAACATAAATGATGCATTGATTATCAAAAATAACCAAAACAACAAGAATTTAATATGTTATTGCAATATAATAATAGTTATAGATTCCTCTTTGTTCTTACCTGTGACATTATGTGAAATTAAAACAATATTATATTTCATTAAAAACAAAATAGTTGGAAAAAGGTATCCCTGCTTAGTGTGGTTGTTCGGTAACCAAAGTAATAACGAAACATGATTTCGTCATCATATTCTGTTTTTTTCCAAGTCTTTTTGTAATCAAAGAAGGTCGCCCTATATCTGGTGTGGTGTCAATCTAGCCCCCGATAGGCCGAGTTATTTTCATTTTTCTCTACTAAATGACCGCAGCGTTAGACGTCAAATTTAAGGTTCCTTAAAAAGTCATATTTTTTTTAATATAATGACTTTTTATCTCCTCATCACATTTATAAGGTGCGCCAGGGTTGAGGAGCCCTGGATTCCCTCCTTATACAAAAACAGGCCCTCATAAGAGGCATTTTTTTCTTCTTTCATTCATTATATTTGAGAAAATGTGTGATTTTTATCAAAATTTCAAAATTTCCAAAACCATGTAACCCAGTGGAGGAATCTCGTCTGCCTGTATCCATCCCCTTTTGTAAAGTCTTTCACATCATAGTTAATTTATATGGCAGAACGTGAAACACCCCAACTGGATGCACTGTATCCTTTTCAATTAATTCAGATTTAACTCTAGTATGGCTTCATTCTTTCGTTCATCTTTCATTGTTGTCAAATAGTTGCAGATATTTTCTTTTCAGTCACTGAAGTTTTGTATCTATAAACCCGTGTTAATATGCATTTTGTGTTCTCATTAAGAATCAAATACATTCTTCAATGACTCCCAGATATAGGAATACTTATTTGAACTTTTTAATATTGAAATGTTCATATTTAAAAACTGTTTTATATTGTTGACAGTGTATTGATTATTTACAACAACATCATTTTCAAATTTCAATTTATTTCTTTATTTCCAAATATACCATTTCGTTGTAAGTATCATTATATTGATAACTAGATTTACATTTATGTTTAGGTTATAGCATCCGAACATTACATCTGTGTCAGAAAGTTTATGAACTAGTTGTGAAGGAAATATACTGTTTATAGCTTTGTGTTTATATGGTATAATTAATTTCCATATTCCTTTAGTGAAGTTACATCTATAAAACAAATGTTTTTGTGTCTCGAGGTCGACATGACAGAAGTTACATTTACCATCTGAAAGTCCCATCTTCATTAGCTTAAAACTAGTTGAAACTATGTTATGAAGACATTTCCATTGGAAGTCTCTACATTTTCTGTCAGCAATAGATTGGTTTACTATTTTCCATATGCTTTCCCAATTAAATAATTCATTTTCATAAAGTGTTCCCACTTTTGTTTAGCATTTGGTTGGTATTCTTTATCTAGTATTATCTCCATCACTACTTTATTTTTGAAGTTAGGTATAGATCGTTTAATTCTAGAAAATTCAGATATCCAATTTTCTTTTTGATGTAGTGCTTCTGATGAAATAAAGTTATTGTTAGTTTCATCCCACATGTCTTTTATTTTAAAAATGTCTGATTTCATCCAGTTCTTAAAAAATGATGGGTTCCTTTTAAAAATAATGCTATTATTACCAAATATCATTTGGTTTTCAATTTCTACTTTTCCAGATGCCTTTGATAGGCTCTTTAATACATATTGCCAATCATATAGCTGTGACTTATAGAAATCTGGTATTCTACTTAAATCTAGTGATTTTGTGGTGTTACATTTGCACAAGAAAAAAAATCATACCAATATGGTAACTTGACCGCCATTTTGAATTTCAACTGAGCTAATGGTGTTCAACTCTGTAAAGTGACCAGTGCATAGTTTTTCCGTTTCTGTGTTGTAGAAATAAATGACATTGACCTTCATTCAGGGCTAGTAAGGTCAAACATGTTAAAAGCCTCAAACAACACCTTCACTCCAACCATAAATCCTAGGGTCATGCTTTTTTGAGCAGTAGGAAGATGGGATTGATGACTATTAAAATCGTTTAGATAAAGGACTTCGACCGTTTTTCAAGGTCACAAGGATCAATTTGTTGAAATACTTCAAACACCTTCTTATGAAGAACCATAAGTGCTATCAAGATCACAGATTGAATGCATTGGTTTCAGAATAAGCCAGAAGATAGTATAACTGAAGGGCTATAATTGCTGTTCGATGACATTTACGTCATTTCGTGGTCACAGGTTGAAACAGGTTAATAAATTAGGACGTTTTTTATTCAAAAAACATCCAGCTTTGGGTTTATTTTGAATTCAATATTCCGTAATAATTGTATAACCGATAGTCTATAATGGACAGGACTGATAACGACTTTCTTTATTTCCTGGCGAATACTTACTGTTCAAGCTGTTTATACTGTGTATGTTCGCCATGCCCAAACATATTTTTGTCGCTTATTCCTATGTTCACGATAATTTAATTCTCCGCAAAAGGATTTATATAATCCATTCACAAAAATGTGTCATCATGCAGTTATTGCGGGTTTCCATGCGATAAGTACATTCAGTACATCGCATATGCGTATTGTATTGCACCAAACGGATTTCCTAAACGATTAAAACATGAGTCGATACTGATGCAATTTCAAAGAAAATTCACAAAAATTGCGACGGTACAGAAACATAATCGATTGTTTTGAGCACATTCCAATCAATGATAAGTATTGGACAATTGACCGCTATGCAAGACATTTTTTTATCAACACATGCCAAAAGTGATCAAGGACGTTCAGTATATTGATATTTAACAATACCCAAGAGGGTAAAGGAAAAGAAGCTCCAAAAAGTGGGCATATCAAGTAAATCATCAAAAGAAGTCTTTTATGTCAGAACAAATGAATGATTAAAGCGACATCAGGATGGAGCATACAAAAATCGAGCGAGTCTCCTTATGGAAAATGACGGTCGGATTTCGCTAATATATATTCATAAAATGTATTATTAAGGGAATCCCCTTATAATTAAGGGAGACCACTAATTTATACGGTACTTTTTTCACCATTCTGATAACGCATGCGCACAACACACCATTTTATTGTAAACAAAATGGCTTGCTGTTGAAGTGTCAGTGAGTGCCCTAGCAAGGGGAACGCTTTACGTATTCTTCTGAATAGCAAGTAGGAAGTTGAATAATCGAGCACAATGATGTTTATGATATGAAAAAAATATTTAAAATCATTTACATGGTGAGTATGTTTGCGGTTAGTAAATTTGATGGAACCCAAGTTTTATCTTGATTATGCAGATACATATACAAGAAGTCAGAATTGAAATGTCTTTTTTGGAGCATATTTACATGTAGATGATCAACTATACAACTTATTGCCGATTGTTTTGTTAAGGCACATAAGGGGTGGAGTTTTGGAACATCAGTGTAGGGGGCGTTGAAATCACACGTGCGGTCCAGCTAAGGTTATAGCGTTATCTTAATAAGTCTTTACGTCCCTGGGTTGATGATGTTGATGTAAACAATCCTCGTTCGTACCGTATTACGTCTTCCGAAGCGTGAAGTAGATAATTTGAATATAATGTTGTTACAATTATAATAATTTTTCTACATATAACAGGTTATTAAATCATGTTTCTACTCATATATCTTACTAAGTCACCATCCGTGTATGTGTTTTGGTGAAGAGGAAGTACAAGTATCGCTCACATTATACACACATTATATGAAACATCCGGAAACAAAGCATATTCTGAGCGGGAACAATGCATAACCATTGTGTGATTCTCATAAATGTTAATACGGGTCTCCACACATATATTTTTAAATGTCTAAGGTCAATGTGATGCTATAAAGCGTTTAAACAATAATATAATAAAGGTATGTTTAATATTCATCATTAGCACTATTTCAGGAAATCTCAAGCTGTGTTAGGAACTTCATATGATACGTTCACATTTATTTTCCATTTCTTGATGTGTGTGTTTGTACGTAAGCAATCAGGGACCGTATTAACACATACGTATTGACCGATACGGTCTGTAAATCATGTTACATATACGTCTGAATTATCTTTTGGGATTGAAATACTTGAGTTTTGTGAATGGTTTACCAAAACTTTATACTAAAACTTATCACACACTTCATTTTACAACCACGGACCAAAAAAGACATTTGCCGAATTGATATAATGGTACGAGAATGTTTTTAAAAAAAAATTGGTTTCGTTTCATTTCAGCTGGTTAGAAATCTACATTAAACAGCAATCTGTGTTGAAACCCATTCTAAACTGCAAAAATGTCAAGTAAAGAGCAGAATAAAGTTAATATCACAGAATCAACAATGAAAAGGAATTGGACGACGCTGCTGAAGATAGACATCAATGATATTCTTGGCAAGATGATTGAACAAGATCTCATATCTATTGAAAAAAGCAGAGAATTGAGAGAAATAGGAACAAAAAAAAAGCCAAACAGAAACTCTCCTTTATGGAGTGATTAGAAAACCACAACCTTACTTGGATGCTTTATCAAGATACTGGACGTAAAAGAAAACGACTTTATAGTCCAAAAACTTCGAAAAGGTAAATTTTTGGGAATAGAAAGATTAAACAATTTTTCGGGGTTAAATATATTGAGATTTGATACGCATTTACCATCGAAACGAACATAAACCGATAATTTTCTTATATGACATTTTTTTCAACTCACTGCATTTTACGAATTGGTAGGTAATACAATATTTGTAATTAAAAACAATATGTGTACAAATTATTTGCACTATAAAATATCTAAAATATAATCTAATTTAAAAGCTTGGATCAATGCAGGTTGCAACATTATCTATTATTCTTCAATACAGATGCAGTCAAAGAAGCGTCCGAGGTAAGTTACTATAAATATACTTAATATGATTTGTTATTAAATGCGATAAGAAGATGCCAATGATAATTCACATTTGACTTATTTATCATTTCGTTTATTTTCATATAGTACTTGTAAAATTGATCATTGAAGTTTCATAACGACTTTTGTATTACTCATGTTACTTTTATATTTTCCTGTATTTATTTATGGACCTAACCAGGTAACATATCGGGACCATTCTGACACTCTTCAACAAGAAAAAGAAACATTTTCTGAAAGTGCAATGCAACGATCAGAAATGGAGGAAAAACTGGTTCAGAGAGCCATGAAGCGTATTGAAAAGAATCAGTCACAGTTCACAGAAGAACAGATGCAGACATTATTGATGCAAATGGAAAAGCACCAGTTAAAGATGGCAGAAAAACAGGAGCAGGTATTAAAGGAGCAACTTGAAAAGCAAACGTTAGAGATGACAAAACATTATACGCAGATATCAAAGAAGCAAGAGGACATGAAAAAACAAATTTCTAAAATTAAGCAAAAAGATAATAATCACAAAGAATGCGAGACCAAAATAAAACAGCTGGAATCCAAAATTAGAACATTGGAGAACACATTACAACAGGAACGTGCAAAAGTGAATGACGACGTCACAAATGCTTGGAAAAAAATTGATCTGTTGGAAGAAGAGAGAGATAAATTGCAGGATGATTTAGCACAGGCAAAAAAAGATTATTCTGCAATGTTTGAAGAAATGAAAAAAGACAATCTTACCCTCAAAACCTCAAATAATAGGGTCGACAAATGTGATAACTGCCGCAGAAACCTGAATCAGGAACACTCAGACAGATGTCAAGCTGACAGGTAAATCAAGCTCCTATTTTCTTGTATCATATTACGACAGATACAACGATATTAAAATATATAATAAAAAAGAGGAGAGAAATATTCTATAATTGATAAATATAACAATATTTGATAAATCCCTCGATATGTCAATATCCGTGTGATTAACAATCATCGCAATACTCATTATTACCAAAGTCATCGTTAAACCAAATATCAGAGGCAATCAATAATTAAGCCGTTAAAAATTGATATACTGATATCAATCATTACTGACGATGTCCTATTTGAATACATCCTCAACCCGTCGTAATCTCTTTATTTATACTACTAAATATGTTGATTTTCAGAAGATCCATGCCATCCAAAAATCCGTAAGTAGAATTACATTATATTTCTTTGTTAAAATCAAATATTCAATTAGATATAATTCGGAGAACAGTGTGCAACGAGATCAAGGACGCTGAAGCGCGTAAGGATAATCTTAATTAGCTGGTACCAACCCAAATTGTTCCAACTAACGAATATATATTGCATAGAATGATATACTATACACAATTTAAATTTGTTGAAACTGTTAAGAATAACCTAATAAGCATTAAACATTCAAGAAGATGTGTAGAACTTGTTGATTTTTTTCTTACAGATTTATGCGCCCCATGCAAGCACCGTAAGTAGAGTAATTGATCTGTGTTAACTTCTGGTTTTTTAAAATTATTTTTAAGTTTTTCTTCCAAAAGGACGGAACATTGCATTTTACAAAAAGAGATAATGTATAAAATGAAAAGCTTAATCACTAACGTATTTTGTCGAAGTAATGACATGTAATTCTATATATTTAAAGAATGTATTGTAATATTGAAGAATGTTGATTAATTGTTTTACAGAATGACAAAATGGAAGATTTGATGTTTTAGGGATCCGTCAACTACCAATCACCTCCGGAATTCACAAAAAGTGATATACATTATATATATATATTAATTCTTGAATAACTTTATAAGTAGCTGACACTTTTCAACTAAGGCCATGTTTTTCATTTTTATTTTTGTTTCATTTTCTTTTTTATGTAGATAAATAGTTTTGTTATTTGTTATTTGTTATTTTTTTTAGATCAATACATATTTAACATAAGTTCACAGTTTCATTTAGATTTGACAATCACAACACGATTTACTTTCATATATCTCGACAGTAAACTGTCATTAAACAAGCCAGGGACTCAGTATAAGAAAGATAACTCAACGTGAAGAGACAACGTTCCCGTAGTTTAATAACAATAACTTTTCTGTTATACATTTAAGCTTGTTATTAATGAAATGATATAACACATGTATTTTTCGAGCATGGATTGTAGTATTTCGGTTCATAAGAGACGAGATTTCAGGTTATTGTAGATGTACTTCCTGTTTGCATAGAGCTCTATGCTATTATAAGCATTTCTTCCTTTTTCTTCGTCAAGCTTCTTGACACTATTGTCTGTTGAGCCATCACAATAAGGGAGGCAACTTCGAAAGATAAGATAGAAATGTATTAACGCTAGAGAGTCAAAATTACTTCAAGAAAGTTATGCGAAACACGACTATCGATTTTGATATAGTGGCATGCTATCGGCTGGAAATTTAATTGGAATGATTATTGTTCGTAGCAGCTGAATATAGCACGTGCACATTCAAATTTGCCCTTTGTGAATTAAGTTATTATTCACTGTTGATTGTAATTGATATATTATAACAAAGTTTGACCGATTAAATATTAAGTCCATATAAAGTTTATTAGAACATACAAATAATGTTTTTTTTTAATATATTCATTGTAAAAGCCTTGCGTCGTGCTGTTACAGTGTACTCAACATTGTATATTAATTTTATGTTTTTCGAGACAAATGCCATTAGGTTGAGGTATATAATATTCTTTATATCACATGCCTTAGAAAATTTACATGTGTCATCCACATTTCATGTGTGATACCTGTAATTTATGTCACACTTTTCATTTGGCAAACATGCCCTTTGATGTTGTTGAGTTTGACTGCGGATCACCTCCGGTTTGTGTGGTTATATTTAATCATTTAATGATTGTGTAAAAAACTGGAATTATTATAACTTTGACGGACCTTGAATAAGATAGTGTCACAAGAAGAGTGTACACAATAGTAGAACATGTTATAAATTATTGACTTCTAACCTGTATCGTTAAGATGCCGGTGGGCAGGAAAGCTATTTATTTTGTAGGGTTTTCGGAAATAATGTAAGCGTTAAGCCATCTGTTAACTGTTTAATTATTTACTATACTCTATAGCATTTAGTTTTAATATATATGTGTTTTAATCACGGTGATGTCAGTTACATTACAAGTAAGCTCATTTTTCTGGTGATAACTTTTGACTTGATGAACGTACTTATCCAAGCTACTAAATATTGTATATATATATTGATCAGCTGTGAGAAGAAGTGATTGATTGTACATAATTGTCATTTGCTTATTAATGTTTCTTCATCTTTAGTAATGATTAAATCTGGTGCATTCTGAATTCTTTGTTAAGTTACTTTAAGCAGAAAAATATAGCACAAGTGGCAAACAAATCATAACACGTCGTATTCACGAACCTGTCTTCGCGCTCAAACTTTCTTGTCCATCACAGAGGCCTTTCAATGAGTTCAAAGCGTAAAACAATAACATTGGTGAAAGTTACTTGCTTAAAAATAACCTGTTGATTAAAAAAGTGTTTTCCAACTTGAGCTAGGATATGACTTTGAGTACTGAAGAGGGTTTCAACATGAACATAGTTTTACAAATACAGTGTACGTCGTACCCGAGAACACTGGTATATACTAACTAGTATTAATTGCAGCTATGCCTTCACAACCAGTCTTCATATGGCCTTTTCTTTTGGGAGACCGTTATACCCAACATAAACATATAAATTCTACACACAGATGTGGTGGACGTCTTTTACTTCCAGTAGGAAAAGGGAGGAATCGCGCATTTGCCTTCATTGCTACGCTCCCTCTGTTTCATTACATTGTACTGTTGAATTGCCATTTGTATCACATTAACACTGGACCTGTACTGCTACAGGGAAAAGAATAAGTACAAGGTACCAAATTATATATCGGGGCAATGTATAAGTTAGTACCATGTATTTGTAGTAGTCCCTGTAGCATTGCAAGGCCAGTGCCATTGTGATACAAATGATATTTGCTTTTTCTATGGCATTTGTTAAACCATAGTGTCAGGATTTATTGAGGTCGCAATTAGAGTTCACAATACACAATTCATGTTTATGAGGTGCATTGTATCTTGCAGAACAAATTTTGAAAAATAAACATCATGTGCACCGTACGCGTATCCCCTACAACATTCGCGTATATTTCCGTGAAGGTTACTGTTATGAAGAAAATGTGTATGCATTTATAGCTAGTCTTCCTTTTGTGCATTTACAACCTTACAGGACAAAATATTAGTTGTATGCATTACCAAATAGTTCTACCTCAACGTACAAACAAGTTATAGCCACACTATATGACCTTTTACACAAATGGCCAGTCTGACCTCCCACTTATGTATCTCGTTCGTAACACGGTTACTCGGACAATTACATCACAATTAAAGCACGTAGAAACTCATACCATGCACGTAATTATATCTCCTTGACATGTCGTAATGCCGAGCCGGTTCACCATATATGTTGAACCAGTAGTCGAACGCGATGACCATTGTGGAAGTTCCAAAATCTTCCCCAAATTTCTAAAGCGTTAAAGACGATCTCACGAACTCCTCACCAATCCCAACATTGTTATAGCTACGCTGTCGGCCAGCCTTCAGTAAGAAGATGGCTACAGAACGAATTTGTACTTATTTTAAGCTTACCCTTTTACATTACAAGCAACGTAATATTATGGTCACAAGATTGTTATTCGCTGTGCTACAACAGTAATCTTAAAACAAGTTTTTTTACTTATTTATTGGTTTTCGAAAAGTACAGGAGAAGCTAAAACAAAGCCATTAGTTTGTCGTTTGTACATACATATTTTGTGAAAATGTTAACTTATTTTCGCATCAACATAAAATAATAATACTAATTCGAGGTTCTTATATACCGCTTTATCACAACCTAGTTCGTAGATCGTCTCAAGGCGGTTCACAATTTATTATCCGTGGTTATAGGGCTATTGCAACCAGCCAATATCTTTCTCAACTCCCTGGGGAGCATACAGCCGGTGTTGACATTTCGGGGCTCACAGCTAGCATTGTACAATTCTAGCTCTGCCCAACCACGTACTCATTTACAGCTGAATAGACTGGAACAAGCGGAGTAAAGTATCTTGCTCAAAGATACAACACAGTGCCGTGTCGTGACTCGAACCCGTAACCCTTCGGTAACGAGCCCGGCGTCCTACCACTAGACTATCGTGCCCTCTAAAACCAATACAGGAGTTAATAAAATTTCGATCAGACACTCCAACTTATCTGCCCAATTGGCATTACTTTCACTTAATAATAATAAGAATAAAAAAAATGGAAAACGCACATAAGGATTTATATTATTTCCTTAACTTTTTATAAAAAAAAGACAGGTAATAAAGAATAGGTTCCCTATTTACGCATCTTTTTCAGATTCCAGGACAATAATTGGCCTGCTGTATACCACTTCATAGTATAATGGCACTAAAGTGTAGCCAACCAGTGACCTATTTGCACATATTTTGGGTTTGATATCAAAGGTACTTCTTTCAATACAACTAAACCATACCGTAGCATTTTCGAACTTCTGTATAGTCATGTATGTTTCAAGTTTTAACATTACTTCAACACAAGTTACATTTAAATGAATAATTCTATCAATTTTAGCTAATTTAGGTAAACAAAAATACAGATTATCGAAATAGCAAATGCTATTCTAATTTCGTTCGATTGCATAGGCCATTTGAAGTACACCAAGGTCGTCGTTAAGTCGGCCGACAATCTGTATTCCTACGGGAAGTCCATCTTGGTCAGAGACACCAGCGTTTAGGGAGAGCGCAGGATGACCAGTGGCGTCGAAGGAGGCAAGATTATTAGATATTTCCATACACGCCTCCAGTCTCTCTAAAAACATGAATGTCGTTATATGCAAGAGTTCTGCTCTATGATATCTATCTTTCTTTATAACATGATGTACATGTATAATTAACATTAAAAGACGAGTATACATTAGATCAATTATTTTGAACGGAAACTTGCTGTTGTGTGCTGACCTTTCTGTACTTAATCAAGGGAACATTAAGTCATGTTTCCCTCTCGTATGTGTCTTCCGTTAATTTATGTTTAAATAAAAACTTTGCATGATATACCGTATATTTTCGATCGATGTTAATACGATTTAATGCGAAAATAAAGGCACATGAAATATAAGAAATTTTCAGTATTGATTCACGGGTTGGTAGATATTTACATTTTTATGTTATTTGCAATAAAAACAACACTGTATAGGGTATGACGTATAGAATAATTGCTAAGGTTAATTGTGCAATATATTTTGGAGGTATATAGCTTAACCATAAAGTAAGTGTTACCTTTAGCTGTACTTTTAGCAGTTGGCAGGTTCCCGGCCGTTTTTGAAAGAGTTGGCATAATGAGGACATCGACGTCCTTGAGAGCGTCGTCATAAGCTTTCTTCAACACAGGAACGAGGCTCTGTGACCTGGCGTAGAACTTGTTCTGATAGTTTCGTCGCATGTGTTCACCTAGAATTCGCCTCATCTTCAAATTTATTGGGAGGTCATAAGGCCTAAGTGAGGACCCCCTGGTCATGGCCTCTTGTAACGAGACTGGATAGTAGCCCTTCCACAGGTAACCAGTACCTATAAAACAATAACATGTTCAATAAAACAAAACAAGTTCACTTTCAAACATACGAAGAATATACCGGAAGGCACTTTTACACACTCGAGGAATATACCGGAAGAAGAATGAATACCGAAGTATACCGGAAGTAGAAGTATAGCGAGTTTGTTTTCTACCTCATGCTGATTGTCAAACTTGATTAGCTGCATGAATGGGTCGTTGCCTTACATTTGAAACCGATTATTCTGATATTTGTTCGGTCTAATGGCTTCAGACAGTTGTAACTACTACACATGTAAAATTCATCCTTAATCATGATTTAAGAATTATTTTGAAATCGAATTTTATGCACCGTACTCGATAACCACATGTTAAGACATTAAGCTTGTAAAAAGTTGGCCTCTCTCTGTACTTTGTTCTTTCAATTTTAACTCCTTCAATGAATGATCCTTGATTTGTTCTTTTAGAAAATAATCATTACAAATGTATGTGTTTAGATTAGGAACTGAATTTTAATATAAATGAAATACTAATGTGTGGTTGAGGTTTATACCGTGTCCGTGTGCTCCACAAGCATGGGATCCTTCTACCGTGATTGGTACAAAAATGTCAGTTCCTGGAAATACAAAAGCGGAAGAGAAGAGTTAAACTACCACAGAATGATGTAGAGAAAACCATCACCAGATATACGTATGGACAACTCATCAGCATGTTGGGAAAACAATAAACAAAAGTTCTCCCTTATCAAAAGAGGTTTCCAGACCGCTAAACATCGGTAAAAAAAATAATTGATTAAGTTCAAATCAGCCTTATTGAAATAGAAGTAAAACACACTAACGCTGCCGAGTTCCTGTAACAAACCGGAAAGGTCTCTTGGGGTTTTGACAACAATCAGAACTCTACATTACAAAGCATTGACCTTGGCAGAAAATGCCTTTCTCTAGTTTGATGACCTCGTAAAAAACGTTCGATGCTATTATCCGAAATATACATTTTCATAAAATTTTAATATTTTTCATCGTGTTTTCCTGTCAAAATTTCAAATTACAATCTTCTGAGTTGAAGTTGCAATGTTTAGTATAGCAGTTGCAAACTGCTTCGCTTAGCATTTTGTGAGTTGCTACAACGTTGTGGTATATAAATTTAATGTTTGTTAACTTGATTACATAATAAAATACCATGAGCGAACAAGTAAGAGATCAGTAACTTTCGTATATTTGAATGTAGATAGAGTCAATTAAATAATATACACATACCTACACTATGCATAGGTATGGATACATCCTTGAGCACAACCCCTGCTTGAGTCAGCCTCTGCAACCTTTCTTGTACGCATTTATTAACACCTGCGTCTACCCCCAGGAACCCCTCCGTCAGGACCCCCACTCTCCTTCCTGATACGTCCTGCTTACACTTAACAGCAATGCTTAACAATATTAATGTTCTGTGTGTTTAACCTATGCAAATTAGAACAATGTATAATATGATCAAATGAGATGTCGTTTAATGATTAAGCTCATTTAAAAACAAAATTGGATTAGAATAAATCATCACGATATATTTGTAAAGGTTGTCATTCTCCTACAGTATATAAAATCCAGTTTTGCTTTTGATAGCAACACTCCAACACTGCAACATGAACATTTTCTTTAATGAATTTCAAAAATAATTTCCATATAACGTAATATATAGATATTTCATTCAACTCTTTTAGGAATCACCTCTGCCAACAACAATAAGATACGCAGGGTATACAGGAATTGAGTTTTAGAGTAAGTGTACTTGCCAGTTTAGAATATTGCGGTACCGAGTCGAACGGTTGCTGTCTGGGGTCCTTGTCATCATCGAAACCTGCTAAGGCCTGCCAAAAACAGAAAACTATGAGTCTTAAGTGAAACTCTTATGTCTACATGAATTTAACAATTCTGGAGATGCTTAAGAGAGACATTATAGGTACAAGACGTTTTGATTAGTTGTTTACTGATTTGTAACAACTTTGTGATTGATATGGTCCAACGTGTCTACTGTCGGATATGGTCCAGACAAAGAATAATGCGCGAGACAATTCACAGTTTGTCTGTGCTGGCCGACAGTTCATGTACGACTAATTCACTGATATTTGTGTCAATTCGAGTAAGATATTACTTATTTTGCTAATTGGTAGTTATCTTATTGCAAAATCATAAATTTCGTCATTGTAGTATCAAAGTCGTACTGTTTTTTTTTCAATCTTTACTAAAAATTAATGTATTTGCAATGTTTTACCATTTTAAGGAGGCTTTGTTTGTTTCCCAATATCTCTTATATTTAATATCTTTATCATGCATAATCCCGAATTACCTTAATTCCAGACAAATTGAATAGATGGTAATGAATAACAGATTGATGACATAAATGTTTATGCGTATATAATATTGCAGTAAAGATAGACTTTGATGACGTCACTCTTTATCACTCATCTACTTCTATTATAGCCATACGGGTGACAAAGGTGATACACAGAAAAACATTTACTCTTCTGTTAAAATAAGTATTTGGGCAGTCAGCATCCGATTGCTGATGATATTACATTTATTACAGCATCCATAACCAGAGCACTATATCGCTTCTTTCTTTTATTTTCTTCTATTCTTTAAAAATTAAAATTCTGCGGAAATTTCCATGAAACAGGAAGTGGAAGAATTTCCGAAGAAAAAAATCGCATTGTTATAGGAAACCTAGGAAATAAAATAAAATTAGTTGACTATGACTTTTATTGTTAAGCCATACTTCAAGGAGTAAGGCACAATCTTCCACTGTCTTCGTCATGGGTCCCAGGTGATCGATGGTCACAGCCCCACTCATAGCCCCGGTGTAGGGGATCAGGCCATACGTCGGCTTCATCCCCACGATACCGCAGTAACTGGCTGGAGTACGTATAGATCCTCCCTGGTCAGCCCCAATAGCCATGTCCACTAATCCTCGGGCTACCTGTGCAAAAACAGGAACATATTGTAAATTTTACATACATACATATTCATATATTATTTGTAATGGCGATACTATAGCAGAATAGTTGGAAAAGTTAAAAACATATTGCACGGCCCAAAGTTGAACAAAGTACAAAAACAAAAAAGACGGCGATGAAATAATAATTATAATTTTAAAGGAAAACTTACAACAAGAGTAACTAATAAACGTGTATTTCATGGCGGTCAAGTGAGCATATGGTGAGGGGCGTGCAGCAATAAGTGTTGTTTTTTTCACTATCCTTATCCCTAAGCTGTCGTAAGGTTACTCCCAGAGTTAAGGATTTCTCGGATCGTTCCTCTAATTTTTCATGTCTAGCAGGAACAGATATGTAATGAGGGATAGAGAAATGCAAGATTCCAGATCGGAATTCAAATCCGGAACCCGCCAAACTCGAGGCGGACGCTCTACCAATTGAGCTACCTGATCGCCGACGATCGAACCAGTCCAGTTCCGGTATATTCCTCGCTCCTTATTTGACCCCGAAGACACAACTATTTACAACCCAGGTTCTGGTATCCCTTTTCCAAGCATTCACCCAGTGCTTGAAACAAGGGTTGATAAGCTCGCCAATTGTGTACAGTAACAAGGGAACGAGAAATGCACGGCCAGACCGGGATTCGAACCCGGGACCCTCCAAACTCTAGACGGAGGCTCTACCGATCCCTGGTCACCGGCGGTCGACCCGGTCCGGTTCTGCTAAGGATACATTGTTGATAAGATTCGAACTTATGTCATTTGGTTAACTTACCATCCACCAAACAAGATTATTTTGTGTTTCGCCAGCATGTTTCAGCACTGTTTGATTTTGTTTAATTTTGTTTAACGTCCTATTAACAGCTAAGGTCACTTAAGGACGTGCCCTCCATGTGTGTAGTGTATGCATGCTTGCGTGTGTGTATGCATAAACAGTGTATGTTGGTGTGCTTGCCTCCTTATGATAGCGCGGATCTGATGCCGACTGTAAAGTGCTATCTCACTGAATTACCATGCCAAAGGCACAAAGCACAGCATTTTGTCCGGTCGCATTATACTGACAACGGGTGAACCAGTTGTTGCTATTCCCCTAAAAGCTGTAGTTAAGCAGGGAATAAAAACTACCATTTAGCTGAATTAAAAAGTGGTTTTGCAGACAATACTATCATGATAATATTACTACCAGGGAAGCACATCCAGAACTGGAGCCCCCTGCGTCCTTAGTTGGGTTCATTGGGTTGACAATAGGTCCGGTAGAAGAGGACCAGGACCCACCGCTAAGACACATGTCGTCACAGGCCGCCTTCCCGAGAATGTGTCCACCTAATGAAAGTTAAAATATAGGGATTGTAGGTCAATACATTTAGAGTTAAATGTGATTTCATAAAAAGAAGACATACGGGTAGTTCTTTGATGATACTTTGATGTGTATATATGTCAGATAACCATATGCATGTAGTTCATTAAAATTTACCTTGAGCATAGCACGTTGAAATAAAGCTTTGTAGGGGTATCTTCTTACCTTACAGCCTCACAAGCTCATTCAAATATTTTCATAGATTGCACTTTCGTGATGCGTCATCGAAATTAAAATCTGTTGAGAAATTTAGTCACCTTAGAACGATGACAATGCTCACCTAAGGTGGTATTATTTAGCTTGAACGCAGTTCCTTAAAGAGGATTTGTCATTTCTAACATTTAAACAAAATTCACGAAAAATACGTGGAAACAGAAAGGCACTAGAGTGATGACAAGGGGGCTCTCATTGCTATACCCACTCCAAACTTCGTTCCGGTGGGACAATAATTTAACAACAATTGATAATTACACATTTTTTTTATGAAAAAAATGCATTATTATCACGATAAAACCTTTAATTTGGACATAACACGGGACCTCAATATGACATTTTCTTTCCAAAGATTTTGATGATATTTTGGAAGTAATTCATTAGACGATGAATCACAAGAAATTACACAAAACGCGTATACAGTATGTAAGAATAACACTTCAAACAGTATAAAGGGAGATATTAACAAAAATAACTATGATAAAAAATTACGTACGGAAATCATACAGTTTTAAGTGTAGATAGCAATAACACAAATCACTATTATATAACATATATACTTAAGCAGTTTTAAATGGAAATAACAAGTAAATATGTTCTCCTTAAGTCAATAATTAATCTTCCATTAAGTCATTTAAAAGAAGATTTTTTTCGCTTAATGATTATGTCTCCTTATAGAATATAGAGTGTATGTCGTCTCCCTTAAACATTTTTATTTGGAATTAACGTTTACCTACCGGCGTCCAGGACCCTCGTGACGACAGTCGCGTCAAACTCGGGTGTGTAACCCTCCAGCAATTTCGTGCCGTGCATCATGGGAACTCCAGCCACCGCAATGGAGTCCTTGATTGCCACGGTCTTACCGACCAGTAGCCCAGTATCCGCTCCCTTGATGTCACACCTCCAGTACCTGAAGGGCAGACGTTATTCATTTCATGACATAAATAAATACCTTGTTTATTAAAGTAAAAAATACGAAAAACGAAAGTGATCAGCATGTGATTTGGTTTCAATGTTTGCCTTTCAAAATGTAATGTTAACATACGAATGCAGCAAATACATGCATGAGTATATATGTTTTTCAATGTTACAGAAATGAAACTAATGTTTTGATTAAGCATATAGAGTCTATTATTTTTCTGTTAAAAAGGCACCTATAATAATGCATATTTATGTATTGTAGTGCTTTTATCAACGTTAAAATCAACGTATTTGAATTGCAGGAATAAATCTTTGCCAAAACATATCCTCGTCTAAAAAGTTCAAAGAAAAATGAGGAACTATCTACCATGCATTATCGTTTCGTTCCCTGTGACCAGGAAGTCGCGGATAGCGGACAGGTAGTTGTGGGTCGGGTAGCTCGTACACCGTCTGGTACGACTTCAGTACATTCTTATAGTGATCTAAAATAAAAATAAAAACATACGACACAATTAAACGTTTGTCGGTCGTAGAACCTGGGTGTTATGGAGAAAAACTTGTCCATGTTATTCTGATAACTCAGTAAAACAAATAAAATAAATTATACTGTACTTGTTAATGTAAAACATTATACATATTCCGTCTTTGCGTATTGCAGAGTTATCTGCTCTTGGGAGCAGGTATTGATTGTTACGTCATTGGTTTGTGTGAGAAAATTACGTCGTTTTCTTAAAAATTGATGACGGTACTCTCACAAACCAATGCCGTAACAATCAATACCTGCTCACAAGAGAAGATAACTCTGCAATACGCAAAGATACCACCCTGGAATAACATGTTTGACATTTATATAACCAACATATGTCTTTAACGATTAAAATAATTAAAATATGCACGTCTGAAAGTTTTAGTTTTATTTACAAAATGATCTGAAATGTTGTGTAGGCAATTTCTCCTTTTTCAAAAATTCATTGCTTTTCCTACAACTAAGATTGACAAATATGAATTTTACTTCAAATAATGAGGAAAGACGATTGTTCAAACGTACTTTAAATGCTATTATATAATTAGTGAAATTAGTATTTTTAGAAACGTTTTTGTAAAATTTTGAAAATGCCAGGTCTGAAATAATGATGTATTAGATTAAAACCAATTTTAAAGTTGAGATGAAAAGAGGAAATTAATTGCATGCATTTTGTTTTTTGAATAAATGCCTCATATAAATATAATGTATGACAATGAAAGGTATATACATTTATCTAAGAAAGGAAGTTAGTAAGCTACGATAGGGCTTTAATAAACATCCCAATGAAGTAATTATTAATCCCTGAGTAAAATGTTTTATAAACTGTTTAAACCCCCCCCCCCCCAACATTTTGTATCATAACTCATCATATGGAATGTAAAAGTCTTACGTTCATCATATATCGTTCAACGTATATCTACTTATTAATATTTGACTTACTCGAAATCTTGCCTTTGGTGACTTTGGAATAATATAGAGAGCAGAATATACCCAAAAACTTTGCCCAAAATTGGTTTTCAAAATTTCAGAAACAGACTTCATACCACTCTGCATATTCATTAACCAGATCACTGCCGGCCGCTTCTTATGTTTATATAAATATACACAAACATACCGAAGAAAGCGTTTTCCTCTTCAACTGTACATTTAAGATTCAGGTCCTCGGACAGTCTGTGTATCTCCTCTAGTGACGGCTGTAGCACAGCTGGTGCATGCAATAGGCCTACAGTAGATATAACACAACTTATCTTTATTATGGCCGGGAGGCCAACCGTAAACAAAACACATACGACTAAATGCAGTCAAAGTACAGGGAACTGTAATATAGGAGGCCTATAGTAGACAAAATACTGGAGGTCTATAGTAGACAAAATACTGGAAGCTTACAGCTGACAAAATAATGGAGGTCTATAGTAGACAAAATACTGGAGGTCTATAGTAGACAAAATACTGGAGGTCAATAGTAGGCAAAATACTGGAGGTCAATAGTAGACAAAATACTGGAGGGCTATAGTAGACAAAATACTGGAGGTCTACAGTAGACAAAATACTGGAGGTCAATAGTAGACAAAATACAGGAGGTCAATAGTAGACAAAATACTGGAGGTCAATAGTAGCCAAAATACTGGAGGTCAATAGTAGACAAAATACTTGAGGTCTACAGTAGACAAAATACTGGAGGTCAATAGTAGACAAAATACAGGAGGTCAATAGTAGACAAAATACTGGAGGTCTACAGTAGACAAAATAATGGAGGTCAATAGTAGACAAAATACTGGAGGGCTATAGTAGACAAAATACAGGAGGTCTATAGTAGACAAAATACTGGAAGCTTACAGCTGACAAATTAATGGAGGTCTATAGTAGAAAAAATACTGGAGGTCTATAGTAGAAAAAATACTGGAGGTCTATAGTAGAAAAAATACTGGAGGTCTATAGTAGAAAAAATACTGGAGGTCTATAGTAGACAAAATACTGGAAGCTTACAGCTGACAAATTAATGGAGGTCTATAGTAGAAAAAATACTGGAGGTCTATAGTAGACAAAATACTGGACGCTTACAGCTGACAAAATAATGGAGGTCTATGGTAGAAAAAATACTGGAGGTCTATAGTAGACAAAATACTGGACGCTTACAGCTGACAAAATAATGGAGGTCTATAGGAGACAAAATACTGGAGGTCTATAGTAGACAAAATACTGGACGCTTACAGCTGACAAAATAATGGAGGTCTATAGAAGACAAAATACTGGAGGTCTATAGTAGACAAAATACTGGAAGCTTACAGCTGACAAAATAATGGAGGTCTATGGTAGAAAAAATACTGGAGGTCTATAGTAGACAAAATACTGGAGGTTTTATAGTAGACAAAATACAGGACGCTTAAAGTAGACAAAATACAGGAGGTCTATAGTAGACAAAATACTGGAAGCTTACAGCTGACAAAATAATGGAGGTCTATAGTAGACAAAATACTGGAGGACAATAGTAGACAAAATACTGGAGGTCAATAGTAGCCAAAATACTGGAGGTCAATAGTAGACAAAATACTTGAGGTCTACAGTAGACAAAATACTGGAGGTCAATAGTAGACAAATTACTGGAGTTTTTATAGTAGACAAAATACAGGACGCTTAAAGTAGACAAAATACAGGAGGTCTATAGTAGACAAAATACTGGAAGCTTACAGCTGACAAAATAATGGAGGTCTATAGTAGAAAAAATACTGGAGGTCTATAGTAGACAAAATACTGGAGGTCAATAGTAGACAAATTACTGGAGGTTTTATAGTAGACAAAATACAGGACGCTTATAGTAGACAAAATACAGGAGGTCTATAGTAGACAAAATACTGGAGGTCTATAGTAGACAAAATACAGGAGGTCTATAGTAGACAAAATACTGGAGGTCTATAGTAGACAAAATACTGGAGGTCAATAGTAGACAAATACAGGAGGTCTTTAGTAGACAAAATACAGGAGGTCTATAGTAGACAAAATACTGGAGGTCTATAGTAGACAAAATACAGGAGGTCTATAGTAGACAAAATACAGGAGGTCTATAGTAGACAAATACAGGAGGTCTTTAGTAGACAAAATACAGGAGGCCTATAGTAGACAAAATACTGGAGGTTTTATAGTAGACAAAATACAGGAGGCCTATAGTAGACAAAATACAGGAGGCCTATAGTAGACAAAATACTGGAGTTCTATAGTAGACAAAATACAGGAGGCTTAAAGTAGACAAAATACTGGTGGCCTATAGAAGACAAAATACAGGAGGCTTAAAGTAGACAAATACTTGTGGCCTTATAGTAGACAAAATACAGGAGGCCTATAGTAGACAAAATACAAGAGGCTTAAAGTAGACAAAATACAGGAGGTCTATAGTAGACAAAATACTGGAGGTCTATAGTAGACAAAATACAGGAGGTCTATAGTAGACAAAATACAGGAGGCCTATAGAAGACAAAATACTGGAGGCTTACAGCTGACAAAATACTGGTGGCCTATAGTAGACAAAATACAAGAGGCTTAAAGTAGACAAAATACAGGAGGTCTATAGTAGACAAAATACTGGAGGTGTGTAGTAGACAAAATACTGGAGGCCTATAGTAGACAAAATACAGGAGGCCTATAGTAGACAAAATACAGGAGGCCTATAGAAGACAAAATACTGGAGGCTTACAGCTGACAAAATACTGGTGGCCTATAGTAGACAAAATACAGGAGGATTACAGCTGACAAAAACATGAGACATACAGTAAAAAAATACGAAAGACCTACAGCAAATAAAACATGCGAGGATTGCAATAAACAAAACACAGGAGGCTTACAGTAGAAAAAATACAGGAGGCAGTTGATATAGCGCAAGATACAGCAGATATATAACAGGAGATAAGTGCTTGACTTAAGACCTACAGATGTAGGAATAATTTACAACTGATGCACATATATCTATTTATCATAGGGATGCAGTTGAAGTAAAGGTAAGGGTGATTCAGCAAGTTTATGGTTCCCCTCAGTCGTGTCTATTTCTCTGGGCTTCGCATCAGGAAATATACCTGGTATCGGGGATCAAGAAAATTGCTAAATCCCTCAAGCATGCCAACCGTAATTTCCGATAAATTATCTCTTCTTCCAGTATTGTATGCTAGCTTGTGTCGAGAANCCCCCCCCCCCCCCCCCCCCCCCACGGAAAATTGCGAGGGAGTTAGTTTGAACCACCGGAAACGGTCGGAGGAGTTAATCTGCAAGGGCGATTTAAATTTTTTGGGACTGACACATAGCTGAGAACTTACTCCAAGACAACGAAGTCAGGGGGAAATCATGGGATAAAAGTCAATTTATTCATTCAAATTACTCTGTCTGAAATGCAGTATGGTTCATGCCATCGCATATTCAATATTTATTAAAGCAAGATGATTGCATACAACCATCTCATTGTGACACATGCATACAGTTACAGGGTACTTTCACGTGTGTATGTACAGACACATATTTATACACACCCTACAATCTTAGCCGGTTATATAAAACGTAAACATGCGTACCTTTATATATGTACTAGTACGGCTGCCCAGCTGATGTATGTCAAACTGATTTTCAATAACTTGGTTAAAGATTATTTCTGATCATATTTTCTTAGTCCAGTGTTACTGTGAAGGACAGTAAACGTAGCTGTTTACCTGTAAAAACCAGTCAGTACGTACCTGCTTCCTCCATCTTCCCAGTATCTAGGTCATCGTGTTATCATTTTGACTGGTCATCATGATCAGTTGTCGCGTTTCACTGGTCTGTGTAGTATGTGTTACCAGCCGATGTGTCTGGGGAACTGTATACACGTAATACGCATATGCTGACTGCAGTGAACCATCTATTACAGTAGTACATATTTAATGTATGCAAATAAACAAGAGGGTTCAAACCCACGTTGTTTAGCTTTTTTATTGGAGCATTCTCGGGTATAATTAACTACACTACATTTACTGTATTGGCTCGGCTTGTTACGTCCTATTAACGTCTATAGTCATTTATGGACGTGTCTGGTCTTGGAGATGGATAAAAGCCAGAGAACCTGGAGAAAAACAACCGATCTGCGGACAGTATTTGGCGACTGCACCAGGTAGGTCTCGAACCCACGATCCCGTGGTGGAGTGCTAGTCGACTAAACCACTCGGACAACGCGGCCCTACATTTACTGCATAACTTTTTTTCGCAGTTTTGCGTTTACAAACTACTTCGTTGGTACATTTGTGATAGGGTATATCGAAAAGAAGAAGGAAAAAACAGTAGTTAGCCACATTTTTTTTTTTTTACAAAAACAACAATAAATAGACTCTTAATGAATTTATCCGCATGTGTTTACCATACACTATACAGTCAATTCATTGTTGCATCATTTGAAATCACGAGAAAATACATAACTAAAGTGACAAGAAAAACATTCTTATGGTCACACACATTGATAAACCATAATATATTGTTCAGAGAGATTTAATGTTACTGGCGACTTTAATACAACTGTTGCAAAACAGTGTTTACCGGCATTTGTTCATGACCTCTCCCGTCGAAAGATGCGAGTGACGTCATGTTTCGTAGTTTCCATTTTAGTCAATCCAAGAAAAGCAATGCATCATTTGAACGTTTGAATCAATCTGAGAAGAGCAGCACGTCAGCAAAACATTTCAGCCGATCTTTGAAAAGCAATGTGTTGAATGATCCTTTTTATAAATCTTAGAGGAGCACTACATAAGAGGCATCTTTTACACAATCGAAAAAGGAACAATTCCAGTCAATCTGGGAACTTAACATGTCGGAGGAACGTATAGAGGGACAATATACATGTATCTGAGGAATTACATGTATACTTACATACATATCCTTTTTTGTGTTATTTACATCCAGTTCTCGCGCCAACTCTTATGGTAGCTCGAATGATGAGTGTAAATGTAAACTTTATGTATTTAACAACAATTAAGAAACAAGTTATCTCAGCTTATATTATTCACACTTGTTGGCGCGGATATTAGCGCGCGGGGGTCTAAATGTGGGAGGAAACCGAAGTACTCGGAGAAAACCCACGTGGTCGGGCAGGTGACCTCATACCTTTTCACGTCCGATCGGGGAATCGAACCACGGTCGCCTTGATGAAAGGCAAGTGCACTATCCACTGCGCAGCCGCCACCCGACCACCAATGATGAATGTGACGTCATATTTCATGGCTCATAGCTTAGGGGGGAAATCTAATTATTAACAAGTAAAACCCGACTTTTTATATGAATAATATTAATTTTGTCCTTCACTTAGTAGTTTTTGATTTACATAAACTTCGGAAATTTGTCAATGTGTAGACACAATTTTATCTTTTCCTTTTTATGACTGATCCATATCGGACGGTCCATACTAGCATAGTTAATCATAATTAAAATATATGATTAAAAAATCTTCTTGAAAATTTTCAATGTATGCTTGTATACATGTATGCTACGCCAAATGCAAGACGCATTCTAATAACAGAACTAGAATCGTTATAAAAAATACTGTTCATTTCCGGAATACTTATCGCCATCCGCCATCCGAAGTACAATTAGAATAAGTTAGAAGTTTCCGGTTCTTGCAAACATTGCATCGGAATATGTGTAAGTATCAGGGTTTTCACTCGAAGCTGTTGTTAAGAATTTGTACGTTAACGAGTATTTGTTGTGAAAACGCATTGCTGCAAACGCATGAGTTAATGAATGTCCATAGGTTGTTGTTCAGTTGAACATCGCGAATCAAAAGTCATTATGGCCTCTCCCGGTCCGACCCCCTAGTAGTGCCGGCCCCTATCCGGTCCGTCCATAGTAGTTCCGGCCCCAAAGTCGTTCCGAACATTTAGTCGTCCCGACCCCGTTAGTGTTTTTCCTTCACTTGTTAACACTGAATTGTGTTTTATGCATGAATCATATGTATAAATATATTTAATTTGCATGTAACAGTTTTACATTTTGCATTGTGTTTATTGAACACAAAACAAATCTTTGTTTGTACACAAAACAAATCTATGTTTATACACAAAACAAATCTATGTTTATACACAAAACAAATCTATGTTTGTACACAAAACAAATCTATGTACAAAAAATCTATGTTTAAACACAAAACAAATCTATATTTGTACACAAAACAAATCTATGTTTGTACACAAAACAAATCTATGTTTATACACAAAACAAATCTATGTTTGTACACAAAACAGATATACACTTGTATCCTTACATTAATACAATGTGCTTAATATATTAATACAACATTGATGAATACCATTCTGAAAATCATAAATTTACAGATTTTGATTGAATATCAGTGATAAATATATAGTGTTAGTAAATATTTTATTTCATCATACTCCTTGTTTTTGAAAGACATATATTTGTATGAAGTTATTATATTTTCAGGTGAGAAATTCTGGTTCCAGACAGAGTGAAACAATTAGTTGGTTATCTCCCCTTGATTGCAGTTGCCTAGAAGTTGTCCATGTTTTGACTCAGCTCAGAGAAGGACTATATAATGACAATGTGTATGTATGTTAAGAAACTGTAATATATATGTTAGATAGCTTAGGGGCTATAAATATCAATGATGATTGAAATTTTGGGGACTCCGATAGTTGAGTCCTTGGCCTGTATTCATGAAGCCATTATTATGCTCAAGCATGGATTCTGTGCTCAAACCATCTTTCTTGTAACTCACTTAAATCATGTCAAATGATAAAAAAGTGAATTGTAAACATTGGAAACCTTTTTTAAGCTTGCCTATTCAGAGAAAAAGTTTTTTTCCAGACAGTGTTGGATCATCACTCTAAATACACAGTTGTCTATTATGAGGTTAAAGTATTTATATCGAGTATAAGAAATGTGCTGGATCATATTTTCATGTTTTAGGGGCCTAAAACAGCTTAACTGGACTTGGTTAAAGTTTTGGGGCAAGTTTTGTTGTTTAGTGTTGGATCACCACCATCAATAAGCCATTGTCTATTATAAGGTTGAAGTATTTATATGGAGTGTAAGCAATGTGCTGAACCATATTTCATGGGCCAAAAACAGCTTAATTGGACTTTTTGGGCAAGTTTTTTTGTGCAGTGTTGAATCGGTCACCGCCATCAATACGCTGTTGACTATTTCACGTTGGCTGGTCATCTCTTCTTACATGTTAAGGTACAGCAAAATCTTGTTACATTGCCATCATTTGTTCAAAGAAATATTGGCTTTATAAAGGGGTTTGGCGATAAATTGAGGGAAATGTATAAGGAATTATTAAGAAAAACATGATTAAGGGACCTGAAAATATGTTGGCATTAAGTGAGGTGGAAAATGAATGACGGGCATTATATTGAGGTTTTACTTTACATTTGTTTCTATTCAGTATTGATATTTGCTATCTTACAACATCTATCACCAATAGGTGCGCTATGCTGTTCTCCAATAGCTCTTGTTTGGCTTGAAGTTTCTCTATTTTTTTCCAATCATTGAAAAAAAAAATCTTTATTTATCTAAACCGGAACAATGGATTGAGCACAAAATTCTTGCTTGAGCATATCTTCTCATCAACTTTTTGAGGACCCACTACATCTCGTACATTGTAGTAATGGAACTCATCAAAATTTTGAAAAAAATGTTGAGCATCGCCTGTAAAAATTCTACAAAAATCGCTGATCAGTTTATTCCTCAACTCAAGAGACAAATATGTACAATGTACAGTAGGCATTGAAAGAAATTTATTTTGTTTGTTTCTTTTATAAAAATTGATGTCAGTGTTGATAAATATTAATATTGACTTAAAGTTAGTTGGAATGGTGATGTTTGGTCAATAGCATGCTTGGATGAAGAGCTACCGACTTTGTTCAAATAAATGACCTCCACCAATATTCAAGGTCACAGGGGTCAAGAGATTTAAACCCTGGACTCTCCAAACTCTTGGACCTGACCTTACTGACAGAGCTATCCTAAACCAGGTCGCTGATGATCGACCCAGTCCAGCTCTGCTTCACATAAAATGTGTCCATAAATCAGGTTTTTACAGAATATATAGGAACAGATAACCATGCAGTTTCATATACAGTTGATTAATTTTGGGTTCTGATATTATCAGAGAAATGATATCAAATCGGAAATAATTTCTTCTTTACATTTGTAGCCCACCATTAGATGATGCCCTGCGTCCGTGGTCCGTTGTCCATCCATCCGTCCTTAAACAATTCTTGTTATCACTATTTCTCAGGAAGTGCCAAAGGGATCTTTCTCAAATTGTATATGTAGGTGCCCCTAGGTCTGTAGTTGTGCAGGTTAACTTTTGAGACTGATCAAATAAACAAAATGGCCGACAAGCAGTCATCTTGGATTTTGAAAGTGAAGGTTTGTTATGGCTAATACTCAGGAAGTACTGGAGAGATCTTTCTTAAATTTTATATGTAGGTTCCCCTTGGTATGAAGCTATGCATATTTTCTTATGAGACTGATCGGATAAACAAATCTTTGATTTTGACAGTTAAGGTTTATTAGTGATATTTCCCAGGAAGTACTAGAGGGTGCTTTGTAAAATTCTATATGCAGGTTCCCCACTATCCTTTATTGTTCACGATTACTTTTGAAACTGATCAGATAAACAAAATGGCCGACCGACAGCCATCTTTGATTTTTGACATTGAAGGTTTGTTAGTACATGTACTATTTCTCAGGTTTGATATGTTGGTTCCACTTGATCCCACATTGTGCATGTTATATTTTTAAACTGATCATAAAAACAAAATGGCTAAACAGATCTTTCTCATATTGTGATGATCAATTCTATTTCTTTCACATTAAGTACTGTACTAGTAAATATGTGAAATGACAAACTCACTTTGTAGGTTGTCTTTCATACACATCAGTATTAAGTTTAGATAAAAAAATACCTCAAGGTGCATTTACTGTTTACATGACTCGATCAAACAGATTAGAGAAAAGAAGAGAAAAGATCGAACTGTCAAAGAACTGATGAATATGGTACAATGGTGGGCGCCAAGATCCCTCTGGGATCTCTTGATTCAAACCCCCCAAGCGGCGCATTGCGCAGCCGGGGTTTTGATCTGTAAACACTTTGTCTACTTCCGATGCTTCCCCATGCGTGAAAGCCTTCTGAGAAATTGAGGCCGCATACTGTCTACAAAAAAATGATGGTAAATCCTACGGTATCAATATTTATTACAGTTTACTAGTGAAGGGCAAAGTGAGCTTATCCCATGGCGCAGCGTCCGGCGTCCGGCAACTTTTTCCTTTTAAACGCTACTTGTCCTGAACGGCTCAGAGGATTTTGACCAAATTTGGTCTGAAGCATCATTGGCCAAAGGGTTCTCAGTTTTGTATAAATGGAGGGTGTAGCCCCTCTGTGGGCCGAGGGGCGGGGCCAATAGGGGAAATAGAGGATTTGTTTTTCTCCTACTATACAAGTGAATTGATTTAAATCAAATGCAGTCTGAAGCATGCTTAGGAACAAAACTGAGGTGTGTGGATCCCCTTCTTTGGGGCAGATGGGTTGGGGCCATTAGGCCAAAAAAAAAGCTGTCTGTTTAGGCTTGCCGACCGACCCTAGCTTTTTACCCCCGACCCAAAACTTTTTTTTTCAAAACCAAGCTGATTTTCGAATTTTAGAAGGTTCCTTGCCTTTCAAAATGGATTCCAGCTCCGTGTTGGTGCTAAATGTCATCATATGGAGCACAATTTGCCTCCAAATGAACCTTGTTTATGTAATTCATTGTTTTACATACAATAGTAGGGTCATGATTATTATAATCAAGGTACATAAAAAATATACAAAAACAAATAAAAAAATCCGACCCTTGTTTTTTGGCCATGCAACCCTAAATATACTATATATATTTTTTGGCCTATAGAGGAAAACATTAAAGATCCTTCACCTTCTGTACCGTTGAAGGGATTTTAACCAAACTTGTTCTGGAGAATCTTTGGGCAAAGGGAATTGAATATTTATAAATGGAAGATGTGCCCCCCCCCCTCAATTTGTTTAATTTGTATAAAAAGGGGCATGTGAGGCACAATAGGGGAAATAGAGGAAAATTGGGACATAACATGGAAACTCATTTTCTTGATTTATAAACAGATTTATATGTAGTTCTTCTTGCGAATTTGTTTCTTGTACTCCTTTGATAAACCTGTATGGTACTCAGCAGGTTTTAGATTGAAAAATAAAATACCAGGTGAGCTATTAAGGCTCCTGGGCCTCATGTTTTTACATAACTACACTATTAGTACCATTTTTGTGTGGACATCTTACCAGATAATAGCAGCAAACAGCAAAATTGCAGTGAAAACCCATTCAAAATGGCGTTCTGTTTTGTCGTCAAGCGTGACGTCATTAGAACTTTGCGTCAAAAACACATTCCTGCGCTTTTCTTTTGTAGCAATATTTGCGTGGCGTGTTGTGAAAAAAAATGTAGGAAATAGATAATTCCTTGGTGTTCCCGTTCAATACGATATATTTTATTCACTTGTATAAAACGAATATGTATGATAACAACCAAAAAACCAGCGTTGTAGCAAAATGCATCTTCGTAGCTGCCTCGAGAAGTAATAACTGTTATTCCGGGGTGTGTGTGTGTGTCTAGAATTGACGCTTTCACCTAGAATACCGTTGATATTTTATCCACAAATAGTCAAATAGGTAAATATTTACAAAAGTCGCTGCGATTTTTACAAAAGGTATAAATGATATTTTATGTAAATTATGTTATGTCCCGGATTTTTCTCTCTCAGAAGATGACGTTAATACCAAATCATTGACAGTTAAGCCTAAATGTGCGATTAAAAATGTACATTTGCGTGCTGTTGGACAATTATTGGGTGACAATAGTGCAAATAAAAGGATATTGAGTGTGAGCAGAATTTTCTGAATGACAAATTTAATGCTTTTATATAATTATGATGAAATAAATTCAATTATGCATGATCTGTTCCCTCGTGGTTGCTGGACTGTCAGTAAGTCATTTACATAAAAAAGATTTCGTGTCCATCAGCTTTGCTGCATTTTCTTGTGTAGCCTGCAATCGTCAGCTGTTTGAGTCACCCTTCAAAACATGTAGTTCTTGTTATCATTGTACCTCTCAAGAAGACAGATATTTGTCAAGTTTCATACAAATGTTCCCCTTTCAACTATATATGAGACCGACAATAAAATAGTTGTTATATTACTTTTGGTAATGATATTATTTTACCATGATTGTTTTATAATCCAGATAAACGATACAGGCACTCTTAATTAGTCTTTTGTCAAAATTATTTCAACAAGAAAAGTTACCATTGGGCTGCTTTCAGATGGCAATCTTTTTTATGGCAAAAGTAATTATTTGCCAACTCACTGCAGGACAATAAAACATATGGAATCTAGCATGTAATGCAGGTAGGCAGAATATAATATATATGTGCGTTCCCTGTTTTGGCTCCAAAAAATAGGATAGCTATATATATAGGCAGGTAAGAAAATATTTTTTTGTTTTATTATTTTTTCTGGTTCAGAAAATCTTGATTACTGGCATGAATGTTTAAGTATACATTAATTGTTTTAATAAAGTTGCTCTAACAGTATTAATAAAACAACACCACAGGAGTTATTCATACTAAAGGGCCTTTTGTTAAATCTGAGATTAAAAACTTCATTAATGATTAGTAATCATCAGCATACATACATGTATATATTGTGCGATACAGTAACTCATGTGGGTTAATTCTAAGCTTGCCAAGGTTTCATATTTTAGAGGGAGACACAATATTTTATTAACCATCAAACCTGTCTGTGACATTTTTCTCCATCATGATAGCTCAAATGTTAGCTGGTTGAGAGTCAAGGGATCATTGCTAAATAAAAAAGTCTACCCCATATTTAATGGAAATAGCCAAGCAATCGATTGAAAGTTTTTAATCATACTTTGATGTCTTTTATTTTGGTTTCAGGATGAAGTAATCAAGAATGTTGGCAGATCTCTGTGATACATACTTTGATGTCTTTTATTTTGGTTTCAGGATGAAGTAATCAAGAATGTTGGCAGATCTCTGTGATAGCAGATGGCCTGTCGAGGACGTAAGAAATGGAAATGCTTGTGATTAGACTATATCAACGTGTTTGAAATAGTAATCCAGTGAAAGGATTTGTGTGAGAAACAGTTGTGACTGTTCGGACTGGCTGGTGCATATTCAACAAACTGAAAAAATTACGTATAGAATTATTTATACTGGAATGTATCAATTTCGTAACATGGAGAGTATCAATATGAATGTGTTGCAGCCTACAGTATGATTTCCTGAAGCAAGCATGTACACACGCATATCAAGTGTATTCTCCCGGAAGAAGATCTTCGCAAATTGAACAGTTGTGATAATGACATCAGTGATACCAAAATTACAATGGCAGCATCAACTTATATCAGTGATACAGAAAATGTCAGCAACAATCAGCTAGTTGAAAGCATTAACAATTCTTACATTACGAATTACCAAAGCAGCTCTGTGGTAAAATCAGAACCACTTGACGGGGAAAGTTTTATTGAACCTGTTGCAGAAAAAAACAATGAAGATACCAACATCTTTCAAAGAACAGATTTTGGATTATGGGACATAGAGCAAAGATGTCTTGAAGAAAAGAATGTTACTCTTAAAACAGAGGAGTATGTGGAAGATTTATCGGTACCCCAACAGGAGGAGGCGTTGGATGAAGAAAATGGGAAATTTAGCTGTGATATTTGTGGCAAGGTATTCACACAAATCAGTGACCTTAGAAAACACACGAAGCTTCATAAGCAGTCAATCAAATGTGACGTGTGCAACAGATGTTTCTCTCAAAAAAGTCAATTGCAGACCCACATGAAAATCCACAATAGAAACACAGTTAACAAATGTGCCTTTTGTGAAAAGACATTTAAAAGAAAAAATGCTTTCCAAATGCATATGGACTCTTTACATACTATGACGTCGTGTGATATTTGTGGACGACAAGTTCCTGGAACGCTGATGTTCCAATACCATACACTTGCTCATGAGCACGAAAAAAAGTCACGTGACTTCTGTTGTGATGCATGTGGGGAAATTTACAAAACAGTTGACAGTTTTCGAACACATCTTGAGATTCATAAGAACGATGGGATACCTTACACTTGTGAAATTTGTGGGAAAACATTTACTACAATTACCAATATTGGGCGTCATATGTCATCACATAAGAAGAATCCTTCCGATACACATCAAAGCTCTAATCCTTCTTCTGATTGCAGTGAAAGCAATAACGACAGTATAAGTACCTCGCAAACCCTGACGGTTTCAGATGTTCAAAATTTCATAACAGTGTTTATATGCGAACTGTGTGATGAAACTTTCTTATGCAAACTCAAGTTGGAAACTCATTATGAAAGTCATAAAACAGAATGCAGGGATCGTAAACATTGTAAGAAGACATTTGATACCGGAACAGCTCTAAAAAAGGATGTAGAAAATGCACAAACGACAACGACGACATGCAACATCTGTGGTAAAGAAGTTTCGAAAAATGACCTGAAAACTCACAAGGCTGAACTCCACACAAAGGATAGACACAATGCGTGTGCAAAAGAATATTCTGGACTGAATGGGGAAAAAAGTCATATTCCTACCAGCAATTCGAAAGAAGAGAAGAAATATAGTTGTGATATTTGTGGTAAACGATTCACACAAACCTCAGGAATAAGGCGGCACATGATATTTCATCAACAAAATATCAAATGTGACAGGTGCGGTCGTCATTTTTCAGAAATGCGCAGTTTACGCAGTCATATGAAAATTCATCTGAGAACAGAATTTCCGAAGTGTGAAATTTGTGATCAATCATTCAAAACAAAAGTCGTTCTCCAAAGGCATATACGTACTTATCATACCACTGAGTCGTGCGATATTTGTGGACTACAAATTCACCTACAGTTGATGGGTAACCACAAACTAGCTCATGAGCACGAGAACAAGTCACGAGATTTCATTTGTAGTATATGTGAAGACAGTTTCAAAACTGCAGACAGCTTTCGAACTCATCTTGAGATTCACAAGAACGACGACCGACCGTACACATGTGAAGTTTGTGGGAAAACATATATCACAGTTAGAAATTTAAAGGAACATGCACGTTTGCACAAAGACTGTGAGGATACACAACGACTTCGAGACTCTGAAGATTCGTCCATTAAAAATGGAAGCACTATCAAAAACCTACAAATGCCTGAACTTGATGACATTTCTATCGGTCAGAAGAAAAAGTCAGTGACCCCTTGTAATTTGTGCGGAAAAATATTCTCTAAAAAATTGAATTTAGATCTACATTTGAAAAGACATCGTCGGGAAGAGAAGAAACGCAATCAACGTAAAGAAATATTCAAAACAGAAATAAGTCTTGGAAACCATATTGACAATGTTCATATGATGAAACCTTGTGAAGTTAGTGTTAAAACATTTACAAAAGGTGAACCGAAACATCAAAGGGCTGATCATATAAACAAGAAACAATATAATTGCGATGTTTGTGGTAAAATGTGTAATGGGCTAAATGGAATAAAACGGCATATGGTTTTTCATGAGGGTGTGAATGACAAGAAATCTAGGTGTGACATTTGTGGGAAAAACTTTGTACAAACCAGAAGTCTGAAGATGCACATGAAAATTCACAAGCAGTCCATAAAATGTGACAGGTGTGGTTGTTGTTTTTCATCAAAAGCACATTTAAATTCTCACATGAAAATTCACATGCGAACTGTATTTCCCAAATGTGAAATGTGTGATAAATCATTTAAAACAAAAGTTGTTCTCCAAAGGCACATACGTATTTTTCATACCACTGAGTCGTGCGATATTTGTGGACTACAAATTAACCGACAGTTGATGGGTAACCACAAACTAGCTCATGAGCACGAGAGAGAGTCACACGATTTCATTTGTAGTATATGTGCAGACAGATACAAAAATGCAGACAGCTTCCGAACTCATCTTGAGATTCACAAGGACGAGGACCGACCGTACACGTGTGAAATTTGTGGGAAAACATTTATCACATTTAAAAGTATAAAGGATCATTAACGTTCGCACAGAGGTCGGACAGATAAACATGAACATCAAGACTCTGAAAATTTGGATAAAAATAGAAGCGGGAACACAAACTTACAAATATCTGGACCTCTGGATGGACGTTTTGTTCAGGAGAGAAAGTCCGTGTCCATATGTGATTTTTGTGGTAAAATATTTCCGCGAAAAGGTAATTTGACCGAACATTTACGAATCCATCAATGTGTAGAGAAGAAATGTGATAAATGCGAAAAAACATTTAAGACAGAAATTGCTCTGAACAATCATATTGACTTAGCACATACTGAAAAACTTTGTGATATATGTGGGAAAATATTGTCAAAAGGTGAAATGAAACATCACAGGGCTGAACATGTAAACAAAAAATTACATAAATGTGATATGTGTGGTAAACAATTTTCTAGTCTGAAGGGACTGAAAGCTCATATGTTTGTTCATATGAATGACAAGAAATATATTTGTGAGATTTGTGGGAAAAGATTTGTACAAACCATAGGCCTTAAGATGCACATGGAGTTTCATCAACAGTCCATTAAATGTGATAAGTGTGGACGCTGCTTTTCTAAAAGGGCACAGCTAAGTTTGCACATGAAAATTCATCTGAGAACCGTTTTTCCCAAATGTGAATTTTGTGATAAATCTTTTAAAACAAAAGGTGTTCTCCAAAGGCACATGCGTTCTTTTCATACCATTGAGTCGTGCGATATTTGCGGACTACAAATTCACCGACAGTTGATGGGTAACCACAAACTAGCTCATGAGTACGAGAGTAATTCACGATATTTCATTTGTAGTATATGTGAAGACAGTTTCAAAACTGCAGACAGCTTCCGAACTCATCTTGAGATTCACAAGGATGTGGACCGACCCTATGCATGTGAAATTTGTGGAAAAACTTTTATCGCAATTAAGAGTATAAAGGATCACGCACGTTCGCACATAGAGCGTTCAGATATACTTCAAGACTCAAAAGATTCTGATAAAAATGGAAGAGGTAAACAAAACTTACAAATGCTTGAAGATCTGGAGGATTCTATTGTTGAGAAGGTGTTGTTCCCATGTGATTTGTGTGGTAAGATATTTTCGCGAAAATGTCTTTTGGACGTACATTTACGAATCCATCAAATTGTAGAGAAGAACTGTGATAAATGCGAAAAAACATTTAAGACAGAAATTGCTTTGAAAAACCACATTGACTTAGCACATAATGAAAAACCGTGTGAGGTTTGTGGTAAAATATTGACAAAAGGTGAACTGAAACGTCACATGGCTGAACATATACTCAAGAAACAATACCAATGTGATATGTGTTTTAAACAATTTCCTAGACTGAGTGGACTTAAACGGCATATGACTGTTCATGTGAATGACAAGAAATATATTTGTGATATCTGTGGGAAAAGATTTGAACAAACAACGGGCCTAAAGATGCACATGAGGTTTCATCAGCAGTCCATTAAATGTGAAAAGTGTGGACGCTGCTTTTCTAAAAGAGCACAGCTTAGTTTGCACATGAAAATTCATCTGAGAACTGTATTTCCCAAATGTGAATATTGTGATAAAACTTTTAAAACAAAAGGTGTTCTCCAAAGGCACATGCGTTCTTATCATACTACTGAGTCGTGCGATATTTGTGGACTACAAATTCACCGACAGTTGATGGGTAACCACAAACTAGCTCATGAGTACGAGAGTAATTCACGAGATTTCATTTGTAGTATATGTGAAGACAGTTTCAAAACTGCAGACAGCTTTCGAACTCATCTGGAGATACACAAGGACGAGGACCGACCGTACACGTGTGAAATTTGTGGAAAAACCTTTATCGCCATTAAGAGTATAACGGATCATGCACGTTTGCACATAGAACGTTCAAATACAAATCAAGACTCAAAAGTTTCTGATAAAAATGGAAGCGGTAAAAAAACCTTACAAATGCATGAAGATCTGGAGGATTCTATTGTTGCGAAAACGAAGTTGTTGTTCCCATGTGATTTGTGTGGTAAAACATTTTTGCGAAAATGTCTTTTGGACGTACATTTACGAATCCATCAAAATGTAGAGAAGAACTGTGATAAATGTGAAAAAACATATAAGACAGAAATTGCTTTGAAAAACCACATTGACTTAGCACATAATGAAAAACCGTGTGAGGTTTGTGGTAAAATATTGACAAAAGGTGAACTGAAACGTCACATGGCTGAACATATACTCAAGAAACAATACCAATGTGATATGTGTTTTAAACAATTTCCTAGACTGAGTGGACTAAAACGGCATATGACTGTTCATGTGAATGACAAGAAATATATTTGTGATATCTGTGGGAAAAGATTTGTACAAACCACGGGCCTTAAGATGCACATGAGGTTTCATCAGCAGTCCATTAAATGTGAAAAGTGTGGACGCTGCTTTTCTAAAAGAGCACAGCTTAGTTTGCACATGAAAATTCATCTGAGAACTGTATTTCCCAAATGTGAATATTGTGATAAAACTTTTAAAACAAAAGGTGTACTCCAAAGGCACATGCGTTCTTATCATACTGCTGAGTCGTGCGATATTTGTGGACTACAAATTCACCGACAGTTGATGGGTAACCACAAACTAGCTCATGAGTACGAGAGTAATTCACGAGATTTCATTTGTAGTATATGTGAAGACAGTTTCAAAACTGCAGACAGCTTCCAAACTCATCTTGAGATACACAAGGACGAGGACCGACCGTACACGTGTGAAATTTGTGGGAAAACCTTTATCGCCATTAAGAGTATAACGGATCATACACGTTTGCACATAGAACGTTCAAATACAAATCAAGGCTCAAAAGATTCTGATAAAAATGGAAGAAGTGAAAAAAACTTACAAATGCCTGAAGAGTTGGAGGATTCTATTGCTGCGAAAACGAAGTTGTTGTTCCCATGTGATTTGTGTGGTAAAACATTTTTGCGAAAATGTCTTTTGGACGTGCATTTACGAATCCATCGAAATGTAGAGAAGAACTGTGATAAATGTGAAAAAACATTTAAGACAGAAATTGCTTTGAAAAACCACATTGACTTAGCACATAATGAAAAACCGTGTAAGGTTTGTGGTAAAATATTGACGAAAGGTGAACTGAAACATCACAGGGCTGAGCATGTAAATAAGAAATTACATAAATGTGATGTGTGCGGTAAACAATTTTCTGGACTGAAGGGACTAAAAACTCATATGTCTGTTCATGTGAATGACAAGAAATACAGTTGTGATATTTGTGGGAAAAGATTTGTACAAACCACGGGCCTTAGTATGCACATGAGGTTTCATCAGCAGTCAATAAAATGTGACAGCTGTGGTCGCTGCTTTTCAACAAGGGGACAGTTAAGTTCTCACATGAAAATTCATCTGAGAACAGAATTTCAGAAGTGTGAAATTTGTGCTAAATCTTATAAATCAAAAGTCGTTCTCCAAAGGCACATGCGTTCTTTTCATACCACTGAGTCGTGCGATATTTGTGGACTACAAATAAACCGACAGTTGATTGGTAACCACAAACTAGCTCATGAGAATGAGAGTAATTCACGATATTTCATTTGCAGTGTATGTGAAGACTGTTTCAAAACTGCAGACAGCTTCCGAACTCATCTTGAGATTCACAAGAACGACGACCGACCGTACACATGTGAAGTTTGTGGGAAAACATTTATCACAGTTAAGAATTTAAGGAGTCATGTACGTTGGCACAGAGAACGCTTCGATACACATCAAGACTCTGCAACTTCTTACGATAAAAAAGGTAGCAGTAACAAAAACCTACAAATGTCTGAACTTGAGAATTCTTTTGGTCAGAAAACGAAGCCAGTGTTCACGTGTGATTTGTGTGGTAAAGTATTTCAGATAGATAGGCACTTGCAGAACCATATAAAGAAGGTTCATCGGGTACTACCTAGTTATATATGTGGTGAGAATATAGCACATAATCAAATGTCTCTTCAGAAGAAAACCGTGCATCAAAGTGACTGCATTTGTGATATATGTGGAGTAAGCTTTCCAGATCTTATAAAGCTGAAAAGACATTCAGAGAAACATAGAACATCAAAATTCCATGCAAAACCAACAATGGGTTCAACCGTGGAAGAAAATTTTAAATGCGATATATGTTGCAAAGAATTCACAAGCTCAAGAAAACTGTTTTGTCACCGTAAGTTTCATAAAAATACATGCAACATATGTGGAAAATGTTTTTCAGGAAAAACAGCTTTGTCAACGCATATGCTCAGATACAGGTCAAAAACTCATGTAACTATCTGTAAGCAAAAATACAAATGCAGCGTGTGTAGGAGACAGCTCCGGACTAAGCTGCATTTGAGGAATCATTACAGGATGCACATCAAATTAGAGAAGGCTGTGTTAAAATGTGAAGGGTGTGCATTAACATTCACATCAAAAGAGAAACGAGAAGCTCACTTCAATGCCTTGCATGTCAAAAAGCCATGCAATATATGCAAGAAGAAATTTCTAACAGTTCTTTTGAAGGGGCACAAAAAGCTACATGACCTCGGAGGAAAGAGGTTGATTTCGAAGGACACTCAAGACAAGGTCAAGATCCTTAAAGGTAATTACTGTATGCTATATGAAAGAATATGTAAAATCGATGATAACATGAACTGAGGGTGTTGTATTTGCCAGGTAGGATGTCGGTGAAAGTCCTGTTTGATACTTTGTTAGAATTAGAATGTCTTTGTAGCTCCTTTGTGATACTTCAGTAGAATGAGGATGTCGGTGAAAGTCCTATGTTATATTTTGGTAAAATGAGCATGTCGCTGGATGTCCTTTGTAAAAGTTTGTTAAAATGAAGATGTTGGTGAAGGTCCTGTTTGATACTTTGTTAGAATGAGGATGTCGGTGAAGGACCTATGTTATGTTTTGGTAGAAGGAGCATGTCACTGAATGCCTTTTGTAAAAGTTTGTTAGAATGAGGATGTCGGTGAAGGTCCCGTATGATGCTTTATTAGAATGAGAATGTCGATGAAGGACCTATGTTATGTTTTGGTAGAAGGAGCATGTCACTGAATGTCCTTTGTAAAAGTTTTGTTAAAATGAGGATGTCAGTGAAAGTCCTGTGTGATGCTTTGTAGAATGAAGATGTCAGTGAAGGTCCTGTGTGATGCATTGTTAGAATGAGGATGTCGGTGAAGGTCCTGTGTGATGCTTTTTTAGAATGAGGATGTCGGTGAAGGTCCTGTGTGATGCTTTGTAGAATGAAGATGTCGGTGAAGGTCCTGTGTGATGCTTTGTTAAAATGAGGATGTCGGTGAAGGTCCTGTGTGATGCTTTGTTAGGATGAGGATGTCGGTGAAGGTCCTGTTTGATACTTTGTTAGTATGAGGATGTCGGTGAAGGTCCTGTGTGATGCTTTGTTAGAATGGGGATGTCGGTGAAGGTCCAGTGTGATGCTTTGTTAGAATGAGGATGTCTGTGAAGGTCCTGTGTGATGCTTTGTTAGAATGAAGATGTCGGTGAAGGTCCAGTGTGATGCTTTGTTAGAATGAAGATGTTGGTGAAGGTCCTGTGGGATGCTTTTTATAGAATGAGGATGTCGGTGAAGGTATTATGTTGAACTTTGGTAGAGTGAGGATGTCGGTGAAGGTCCTATGTGAGGCTTTGTTAGAATGAAGATGTCGTTGAAGGTCCTGTTTGATGCTTTGTTAGAATGAGGATGTCGGTGAAGGTCCTGTGTGATGCTTTGTTAGAATGAAGATGGCGGTGAAGGTCCTGTGGGATGCTTTGTTAGAACGAGGATGTCGGTAAAGGTCCTGTGTGATGCTTTGTTAGAATGAAGATGGCGGTGAAGGTCCTGTGTGATGCTTTGTAAGAATGAGGATGTCGGTAAAGGTCCTGTGTGATGCTTTGTTAGAATGAAGATGGCGGTGAAGGTCCTGTGGGATGCTCTTTTTTTTTATAGAATGAGGATGTCTGTGAAGGTATTATGTTGAACTTTGGTAGAATGAGGATGTCGGAAAAGGTCCTATGTGATACATAAGTACCGGTTAGATTCAAGATGTTGGTGAAGGTCTTGTGTGATATATTATACTGTTGTAGAACAAAACCTGTGATAACTGATGTTGTGAAAAGGCTTACATTATTAATTGGCAAATGATACATATGAGGTTTGGAGACAAGTTTCTTCACCTACCTAAACACTATTTAGCTCTCCATAATTATGGTTGATGTAATTATTGCTGAAACAGAAAGTAGAAAAAGATAGAAAGGAAAAACAACATGTACATGTATTAGTGTTTATACCCAGTGTTGGATCCAGGATTTCTGGAAAGGAGGGAACGAATCGGGTTGGGGTGTCTTTTTGAAATTATTATCTCAGTATCTGCTCTAGACAGCAGGTGAAGAGCGAAGCGATAGTGTGCAGCAGAGAGCTGCAGCCACTCTTTCAAGGAAGTATTGGGATTACCATCAGAACAATAATAATAAAGACGCAGTACCTACATTCTTAATCTTTGTAATAAAAAAAGTTAGTTAGAGGGTTAGAGTTTATTTTTGGAAGTGAAAGCAACGGTTAGAGTTTACTTTGAAATTGAATTAATTTTGTGTACATTCTTTTCTAGTAGTATGTGACCAATTATATTGAACTTTCTTGGAATGATAGATATGCTGAACCAAGGGGATAATCATGAGATCAAAAGGCAGAACGTAAATATTTGGGATTGAAGAAGGCCAGCATGGCTGCTGAAATGGTTGAAACAGGAATCTTTTGACTTTTCGGAGGAGTACATCCTTAAAACTTTAGTTTTTTTGGGTCACTAGATGCTTTACATTGATAAACAAGTAATGCATATAAGTTATTACAGACATGAAAAAATATCTATATTTGTATCAAAGCTTCATGTCGGAGGTCATTTTTTTTGGCATTCTGGACATCGTTTTTGAGAAAACAATTGCTCTGCAAAATACGTTAGAAGACCTTTGGCAGCATTTTCAGTCCAAAAATTACATAGATGTGCGAATGGCATTGGTTTTTGAAGTATACAACATGTTGTGTTGCAGGCAAACGTGGACATAAGCGTGAGTCCATGATACCATACCTCAAACCAAAGGAAATCAATATGGATTCAATACTAATGAAGAAAGCCCAGATTTCGAATCTGAGTTCAGAAGAACAAGAAAGTTTGAATGATGATAGAAACTTCTTTAATGTAAGTCATTGAGCAAGTTGTATTTGTTATTACATGTGTATTCCCCGCAACGAAGTTATTATAATCATTGCAGTTGAACTGTTAAAGGGACATCACGTGAAAAGGCGTTTTTTTTTTAATGAATGTATGTATTGTATGCACTTCCCCTTATGTTACCTCGCTATCCCCATATTCATAGTCCGTTTCAACTGTCCAGTTTGACCACATGAATTGTTCGGGAAAGCCCTGCTAAAAATATCGCCGATAACATCACCTGTCTAGGCAGTAAACACAAGTGGTGCGAGCGAGATGAAACGGTTTCCAAAGGGGCCCCCAGAGAGGGGCCGTCAGGCAACTGCAGCTTCTTACCGCACTATGAAACCAAGTTATATGATTTCTAAGTCCGTATTCAAACTTATTGAATAGTAATTATTCATCATTAGAAGTTAATCGCACACTTGCCAATGTTCAGAATGTAAATTTATTTAGCTTTAAACATAAATTTGTCGCCAATAAAGTAAAACAAGGGATGGGGCACAAGTTTTTACAATTTATCACAGCCTTCTCCCTTCATACATTTACAATTAAATGTCAACAATGATAATAGGCATAAACATAAAGTAGATATATTTAAATATATATTGAATATAGTACCGGAATGTGGCCGGTACAGATGGTACGGGGCTAAACACCTTCCCTACACCAAGGGACAAACCTTTCTGTTTTTTTTTTATATATTGGGCCGGGTATTCATATTGGTACTAATTTAAATCTTGCATGTAAAAACAAAAATAATCGTCTAATTCAGCAATATAATTAAATCATACCATTTTATTGAACCCGGTAATATTATAAATTATGTAAATCCACGGACTTATAGATAACACGTATCTCGGTGACCCAGAAAATACGCCGTTGGCCATCACAACAGTTATCCCTTGGAGGGCCTCATGGCAAAATCAAACTAACCAGTCACTTATCCCTTCCTTTCGCATAAACCACTGTATAATTATAGAAACACAAAGTAAACTCTCTCCAATACATGCCCATTAACATATTAAACTTAAGTTCATCTGTGTTCAAACTCAGACAAAGATACTAGCGAGCTTAATAGTTTTAGATATTTATTCATATCATAAACAGCGCTAGCATTTCTGTCGATTCCATTTCAGCTTAACCGAAAGAATACATGCACCGTACTAACTGCTACGGCAGTTATTTTCTCCTTTGAATACTGCCCACCTGCAATAATGATTCCGTAAAGTACTCCTTGCGCTATCTTTTGACCATTCGGCAACTTTTCGTTTGGTAGCTGACACGGTACAACACCTTTCTTTCGCCTGCTTCACACGGCCAGTCATTTTGTTTACAAAGAAATGGTGTGCTATGCGCATGCGCTAGTAGAGGGAAATCCCTGAACAAAACGTTGGTCAGACAGGTAGAAATACCGATGATTTTCTTAGATATAATCATTTTTATGAATCTATTTCAGCCAAATCCGATCGTTATTTTCCATAAGGAGTCTCACTTGATATGTTTATGTAGCATTTGAAAAAAAGACAAAAAATAAAGTTACTTCACCGTGATGCCCCTTTAATTAGTCCTCCATCGGTTTCTGAAGGGAATATAGGTTTGCACTCCGTCCTTCCGTCCGCCCGAGAAGTTTCACCGGGACATACTTTCTTTACTATTTCACATGGAGAAATCAGATTTGGTGTACAAGGACATCTTTGGAGTGGCTGAGTGCAGAGTGCAAGAAGAAGGTCACTTTAACCTCACTGTGACCTATGCATGTACCTTTGAAAATGTTTGTCCGGGTCATATCTTCTTTACTATTTCACCTGGAGTAACCATATTTGGTTTACAATGACATCTTGGGATGGCGGAGTGGGATGGCGGAGTGCAAAGTTCAAGATTAAGTCACTTGGACCTATGATTTGACCTTTGACCTTAACTTTTGAATAGTTTGTCTGGGGCATATCTTCTGTACTATTTCACATGGAGTAATCAGATTTGTTGTACAAGGTCATCCTCGGATGACGGAGTGAAGAGTGCAAGAGTTAGGTCACTTTGACGTATGACTTGACATTTGGTCGTTACTTTTGAAAATGTTTGTCTTGTGCGTTTCTTCTATACTATTTCACCTGGAATATCCATATTTAGTGTACAAGGACATCTTGGGATGGCAGAATGCAGAGTGCAAGAATTCGGTCACTGTGACTTATGCCATAACCTTTGACCTTTACTTTTGAAAAAGTTTGACATAAGTGTAGTGTTTGTTAAACATATCAATTATTACCGGTTGGGGACTATGAATTGTCTTGCAATATTTAGCCTTGTTTTACTTTATTACTAAATTATATTATGATGAGTGGGTGCCTATAACTAGATCCCTCTAGGATCTCCTGTTTATATCAAAATTGCAGAAAGCACTAAAATAAGACTGCCATTTAAATATGTGCGTTTATTGTAGATCTGTGATGAGACAGTCTTATATGAATATCGACACATACACATTTTTTGATGCTTAATGATTATAATTTGAAAAAATATTTATTTTTAAACGTCAATCTTTTATAGCATCAGTGCTTTTATCTGTTTTACAGTGCATTGTAAGGAGATGTATTGACGAACTTGGTATTACTTCTATAAAAGGAGACAACTTAACTAGGCTGAAATCAAAAGTGAGTATATTGAATCTCAAAGAGCATGTAAACAGTTTTTTTATTTATATACGTAAGGATGTAAAGGTGGACATTGAACTCGGTAAGTATCTAAACATCAAACCAGTTGCATGTCCGTCATGTATGGCATGTCCTCAAATGTTGAATATCATATCATGATACAAAACTTCATGCAAATAATATAGCCTTTCCATTCTTGCTGAAACCAAAACGTCTGTTTTCATTAATGTTCAATCTTTGACTAGGGCCTCGAAGATGCAGTGCTCTACAGCAAATTGCTGGTTCGTCCGTCTGTCTACCTGTCCGTTTTGTTTTGCTTTCGGCATGATGCCTTGTGAAAGAAAGGTCAGATTTAATGATGATGCTGTTCTTCGATTGCCTGATTGTTATCTGCGTGACATTTCTTGAAAGAATCTACCAAATTATGATCAAACTTGCTTGCTATACTAATTATCTAAGTTTCTCACTTAGTCTGCTGCATTCCGATTTGTTGAATGTTTTCCATACAATATCTTATGACAGAATGATTGAATTTTGATCAACCTGGCTGATGTAACACTAATATTTAATCGAGTCCCTCTCCAAGGTTCGATAATCGGCATATTAAATGAGGCTTCTTTATTCTTATAGGCTGCTTAATATATCTGCATGATATCCTCTAAAGTGATCAGCGTATTTTGAACGAATTTGCTTTATATACTATTATCCCAGATTATCACTGGGGTTTCATGTTTGTCATAGTAAATGGGTCTGCTGTACTTTGATTGTTTGATGGCGTTCCATACAATATTTGATGATGGAATGGTAAGATTGATTAAAGTTGTTTGCTATACTTATTATCTTAGATTCTAACTTAGGTTTGATGTTCGTCATTTCTAGCAAATTAGATGAAGCTTCTGTATTCTGATTGGTTGATTGCTTTCCGCACAATACTTTATTGAACTTGCTTCGTATGCTACTTACTCAAGTCTCATCTTTTGTGTCTGATTGGCTGACACAAATATGGCTATTACTTTTGTTGAATTGATATGGTGCTTTTCATAACAGGTCATAAATAGTACTTGGTAGATATTGAACATGATGGCGTAAATGATAACCTGTTAACCAAAATTCTATAAAACAAGATGACTGCCATTGCTTTTGATTTGCTGAGATCTTTCGTATCAAAAGTTTTGTTCATCTTGTCTAATTTTGCTCAAAAATGATGGTAACTGGTATTTGCCTTTTTAGTGATATAACATTTCTGTATTGCAGTATGATAGGATATGCCAAGTTTTCCCATTATATTGTGGCAGTCGTATCTACTGATCCATGTTCCTGCAGAAACTTGTAAAGAAAGGTCCTGACTAATTATCTTCATTTTTGATCTGTGTTGAAATCCAATAATGGTGCCATGACAGCCATTTTGTAAATCTAATTGGAATTTAAAAAATAAAATGAAAAAATCGCCCAAACATAAAGAGGATGATCGTGGTCCTGACAATTTCTTGTTATTTCAAGCCGATTTGTAATTCAATATGGACACCATGGCAATCACTGAAAAGTTATTTTGAATTTAAATTCAAATTTTACAGAACCAATTTTACCAAATAATAGTTGTAATGATAAGTGCATGCTCCAGACCAATTCTTGTTATTTCGCAATGATTTGCAAGCAAAAAATCGTGCCAGGATAAATTGAAAATCTGTTTGAAATTAAAGCTAAAATTCTAATCATCTGGTTTCACGGAAACTTGGTGAGAACGATTGCCATATGGTTCTTGTTATTATTTTGGAACTGATTTGAAATCCAGTATGGCCACACCAGCTACAATTTGCAAAATCTGTTTTGAATTCAAATGCAGATTCAATTTTGACGAAACTTGATGGGAATGTAAGTGCATAGTCCTGACCAAAACTTGTCTTTTTGTGAGGCCAATGAAATTCAAAACGACCATCAGGGCAGTCATCTTGAAAGTCTGTTTTGATCTTTTAGTATGATCAGAATGATGTCAACATTTTATTTAAGTGTCATAGTAGTAGTGCCTCAGGTCTTTTTTGCTGTTTAATTAGGCCATAAATCTATTTGGAGCATTGAGTCACCTTGTGCCTCTTGTTTTGCGTCAATTAGAGTCCAGCTGAAATATACTAATTCAAGCATACTGTTGTCAGTTAATTTTACTTTCGTTAGGTTAATTTTAACCCTTTCACCCCTATGTAACTTTAGTAGACCCTTCCATGCATTAATATGGGTGACTCCACTGTGGTGAAAGGGTTAAAGGTGAATGTTTTCTTATGGCTGATAAAGTTTAGTCTTAAACGTGAATGTTTTCTTATGGCTGATAAAGTTTAGTCTGAAGCATTAACGATTGTCTTTACATTTTATTTGTCTTCTTACAGGTGAAAGAATGGTTGTTGAATGTGAATTTTGACAAGGCAGACATCAGTATAATCCTGAAGACAACAGCTTCCAAAAACATTAGTTACAACAAAAGAAGGAGAGCGTCAATGTCGAAATAAAGTTATAGGGTATCATCAGTGAAGTTTGGTTTAAATAAGAATATGCTGGACGTTGCAAACATTTAACTTCAAAGGAAATCGATGTATTACATTTATCTGATCATTTTGTTGATTTTTGTATCCTGTGGTATAGATTTCACTACCACAATTCTATGCTTCCTCATTGGATACTGTATAACACGAAATGTTCGTGGGTACTTTCCTTCGTGGTTTGAAGCCATTTAGATCGTTTCGTGGTAATAACTTTCGTGAATATCCTATGTAAACAAATAGTAAACATGTATATCATTCAAATTTGTTGTATTTATTTTCGTGAATTAATAGTAACCACGAAAACCACAAATGTTTAAACACAACGAACTTTTCATACAGTATCTGCAGTATCTAAGGTTATTTCAATTACATTCAAACTTCATGGCAATAAAGCTTACTTACAGTTACTTGGATTTCTGGATGTTCTCATAATGGATGTAGAAGGTATTTTTTATAGCTATTGCGAATGCTTGACCGAGTGCTTTTGAGGCTCCAAATGGGATAGGAGAACATTACAAAAAGAATTGCACATTCATTCTCAAACATTTCAAAACTAAACATAAAGCATAATTTTCAGATATATGAAACGGTGTTCATCAAGTGGTTTTAAATGTGGAAAATAATCTGATTTCTTTAATACACATGCAGTTACATTAAAAATAAAATTTTAAAGTAAAATTTGTCAGAAAAAATAAGGTAAATATAAATAACTACCAGAACTATTATAGATAGTTTACTGTATATGTCCCTTTTGGGGCTAAAAGCAAGGCCGGTTTCCTTAATATTATGATTTGAGAATGTTTCCTGATTAAAAAGTAGATGTGTGGTTTTTTTCATTTTGTTGTGTATGTCAAATAAAGTCTGTTTGTTTTTATTCCAAAGACGTTTTTGTGAAATGAAAATAAAATATTGCGAAATTCCTTTGTACAAATTTGCCTAGCCTAGACGACTTGATAAAAAAGGTGTTGTAGAACGTCTTTAATTCATCCCTTTAATATATTTATCCAAAAAAATCTCTTTTTTTTCATTTTTTTTCATAGACATTCATTGATAAAGAGAATGGCAAATAAAATGTTCATCTGTATATAGTCGGTACCTGCACTTTAATGCAAGGTGATTTTGTAGGGTACAACTTCGATTGTAGAATTTTTATGTAAAGGTTGTTTCATTTCTATAAAGAAGTGCGATACTCCGAGTTAAAAGAACTTAAAGTTGAATTCTTCTTTGCGATTATAATGATGCAGTGGTACCATCTAGCTTAACATATTTTGACACGTTGATAAAACTTGTGTCCGATAAATTGGTTAAATGATTTGCTTTATAATATGATCAAATTAAATATTCCGTTGTTGGAAAGGATTTTATTTTAAGTCTTGAGGTCAATCAGAAAAGTACCAGAGTTGTTCTCATTCATTTGGAAACTATATCTAGATTATAAAGCTGTTTTGAATAAAAAATATTTCATTTGTTACCAATTTGTTGTTTTCTTTATACTCCATAAAAGAAATTTGGCGAGAATATAAGAAGTTATCCTTTTGTATATCCGTCTGTTCGTCCATCCAGCTGTTTTTGCGAGCTATAACTTCTGACTCGCTGAAGAAAGCTCTGAAATCTTACATGAAGGATGGCAAGGCAGTATGTAGCATACCACTCTAGGGTTTGGTTTTGTTTTGGTTTAACGTCCTATCAACAGCTAAGGTCATTTAAGGACGTCCGTACGTAGAAGGTCATGGTTACATAGAGGTCATATGTGAATTTTTGTCCAGACCATTACATTTGACCCGCTGAAACTATTTCAATGAAATTAAAGGATACGTGTTGGATAGCAAGGCAGTGTGTTTCGTACAGAAGAAACAAAGCCAATCATGGTATTGGTATTCACCCTTGGATGTTTTTCCGAGAACGGCCTCGTACCACAGTCAGAGCCAACTTGAGGAGACTTCCCGCTCAGTGCGAACTAAAAGACGTTTATGGGCAATCTTACTCTGCGCACATCTTCCTCGTGATCATTAGTTGTGTGAATTATATATATATAAATATATACAAAAAGTCATCCATATACATTTTTCACCGCAAAGATTAAGCATTTGTTGATGTAATTTAAATTGACACAATTACTGAACTCTGATATTAAATAGTATACATAATAAAACACCTGGTAGAGTATGTATCGCTATTGTATAAACCAGGTCAGTTGCTATTCTATCTGTTCACATTGAAATATGATCACACCGAATACAATGAAAAGTCACTTGTATATCTGGAAAAGAAGTTACCATTGATGCGTGATGACCTTATTAGTGATCTTAATTGATATTGCTTGCTGACACTTTTATCCCGAAATATCCTAGTTCTTGAGTTGTATGTACACTGTAACGGTAATATATAAACGCCTTCCATACACATATTTACAATATATGGCCTCATCGTATACAAATGTAGTTTTCAAGATCCGGGTATAACGGACGTTTATTCATGATGAATAGCGTAATTTAACCCTTCCATTGTGCTCTTCCAGTACAGCGGGAAATCAGTGGGTATACAGGACTGCACGAAACCCGAAATCTCACTGTCCTTTTTTAAGAAACGCGTAACATTTTGCACGTCTTTGTTTTTGCTAATGCAATACTAACTTGAAAACATACCTTGATCAACAGAAAACAGCCGCCTGACCACACCTAGTAAACCATATATAAATATTTGCGATAGATGATGATTCTAAAAATAAAACATACTTGACCTTAACCAAATACATGTGTAATTCTTACAAAGTAGCAGCCGTGTGATGCTATATATACTATCGTTTGCCATTCGTGTGTTATGAATGTTTGTGATGAGAACGAATATTTTATTACTATGAAATCACTTATTTTCGTGAGGTTTTTAATTTCGTTGATTTCGGATGTTATCTTCATCAACGAATTCATATTTCCAAGAAGTTATTCTTGTTTATTTGTTATCAATGATACAACATACATTTAGGAGGTCACATCTTCTTTTGATGAAGACGATGTTCATTGCTTAACACTGATCTCTTTAAAAGCGTCGTGTACGGAAGTAAAGAGGCGTTGTGTCCCTTACTGCTTTGAACGACTACTTATTTGTGAATAATATATTCTGATAATTATGCACGGTTAGCATTTTCGACTCGGGTACAAATTAAATTAAAACTTTAGTGTATAATAGCACGAAAGCAAACAGTTCATTTAAACACACAGCAAGCATTCACAAAAAAAAAAATTGAGGGGGAAAATTATTTTATTTAACATTGTGACGTTATCATTCGCAAAGATTTCTTCTTGGCCAAAACTTATAAACATTATTCAGCTCATGATTGTTGGTATATATCGATCTCTCGTCAGTGCACATACACGTTGAAACTGGGTTCGAACACTAAGTTGATAAACATGGTAACCAAACAACACACTTTATTGGTAGAAAGGGTTTAATTATTTTAAGATTTGTACATTGTATCATTCTTCAAGTTCTTACAATTATTTACGTGTTTAAACTTTAACTTGACACTGCGATTTATCAATGTGGAGTGATTTGTCCAAAACTATAATATATAGTAGTTAAACAATTGATAATCAATCCATATATAAGTTGGCCATCAGTGAGTTTGTAAAGATATATTTTTTATTTATATTTATTAATAATTCGAATTTATAAATACAATGTTGTAAACTAAATTACTTTGGTCCGGTTATTAAAAACATTGCACAGCGATTAGTGCAAATTTTCCTTTTTTGATGTATTTTAAAAATACAACCATTACTTGATTTAAAAATGTACAGACAGTAAATGTAATGCTAAAATAAGTAACATGCGAAAATAGACGTTTTTGCGTAGTTAAGTACATTCATGGAATAATTAGAGGTTGAGAAAATGCCGTGAAACAATGATTAAGCTAATCACATTTTGAACACGTAGGCCAAAGTTAAGATAAATCTGTATTCATTTTATTTAACACATGTTTTTACCTAGAAGAGAAAACGATCGATACAATGTAGTCATCACTGTTAGGTTGATATATCACGTTCGGCGAATGAAGGGGATATAACAATGACAGTATATCAAATAGGGATATTGACATGTGGTTGGTTATCATATGTGTTACTAGGACGTCTATAAAAGCATAAAAACTGTCGAAAGCTATATGAAATGTAATGCGTGTTATCAACGAGTGTCAGTTTGCTTTTAGTTTTATGAGCGTTGCACGAAAGGAATGACATTAATGTAAGATCAATCCTGTATATTGACAAAGAAATATAATATTTATATTAAAGGTTCGATATTTATGTTCTTTGTTTTCATGCATAACACGAAGAACTGAAATAATCAAATCTATTGATAATGAAATAATTACAAAAGACAATGATAGAAGCCTATACTATAATGTTCATGAGCTCGCCGCTTGTTTTGTACGTTAAGGATTCATTATGCTCGTAGATTGTGATACAACAATGATAACGCCGTACATGTAGCTTGGATAATAGTGTTCATTAAGCTCGTAGCTTGTATAACAATGTTCATAAAGCTCGTAACTTGTATAACAATATTCATAAAGCTCGTAGTTTGTATAACAATATTCATAAAGCTCGTAGCTTGTATAACAATATTCATTAAGCACGTAGCTTGTATTATAATGTTAATTAAGTTGGTAACTTGTATAACAATATTCATAAAGCTCGTAACTTGTATAACAATATTCATAAAGCTCGTAGCTTGTATAACAATATTCATTAAGCACGTAGCTTGATTATAATGTTAATTAAGTTCGTAGCGTTATAACAATGTTCATTAAGCTCGTACCATGAATTGTAAGGTGTATTATGTGTTCGTAGCTTGAAGTGATAATTTCGTAGCTTGTATAACAACTAATTAAGCTCGTAGTCTATATTATAATGTTCTTGAAGCTCGTAACTTGATTATAATGTTCGTTAAGCTACTTACTTCAATATACACCATTTGATATAGCTCCCTATCTAGCTAACATAAGCCACTTTAAAGCGCTTAAGAGTACATAGATATACAATTAATACAATTAGCATATACATTAATTAATACAATTTTTGAGAAATTCGCAAGAGCTGCCTTATCAAGCGCTAACAACTAGTCCTATGCCACCTGGCTAATATATCCCTATGCGTGTATACCTGCATGTGTGCTGGAGATGTAATGTGTTCTGTTTGTAGTGGGACCGTGCTTCCAACAGTATTATTTATAGTGCCACCTCACTTGAACGCTACAGCACAGGTACCTCAACATCCACCCAGACCGTTTTATACTCCACCTGGGTAGTTGGAGTTGTGTGGGCAGGAGGAAAACGCTTTCTCTGAATATTCCATGCGTGCGACGACTTCGGGGATCGAACCTCGGCCGCCTGCGTGGAAGGCCGAAGTGTTAACCACTCGACCAATCCGCCCATAATGTTATATGCTATATAATGTTCATTTAGTGTGTTACTTTATAGCCGACAGTATAAGGTTACAATAATATTCTGTATCAAATAATCGAACGGCAATGACGTTGTCCGGAGTTAGTAATTCATGGAATCGACAGTATCTCTGATAAGAAACAATGAAACGCGATATCCAGCTTAGAGTGGTCGTTTCAAATATGTATCTATTGTCATAAGAAAATTATGAAATATATCAGATTATATTCGAATAGTTCAAAACTATGTATACTGATATAAAGCGTTTGTATAAGACGAAAGTAATCTTATTTGAAGGAGGGAAACAAGGAAAAATATTAACAGACCAACACTAAATGAAAGTTTACTGCAGAATTAAAGGAAAGGAAAATATCGTAACTGTGCTTGATCGTTTCACAAATAGTAAATAACACTTGCTAAATTGCACATACAGCTACAGGTAGAGTAGGGCATTCAAAAAACACCCAGTTAAGCATGTAACCATCCTCGTTATTAACGCATTATAACCCTTTTAGAATAGGGCATACATAAAAGTATTAACGCATTAAAAAACTTGTAGAATAGGGTAGACATAAAAGTATCAACGCATTAAAACACTTGTAGAAAAGGGAATGCATTAAAGCATCCAGTACAAATGAGTAAAATATGGTATGCATAAACGTATTTAAAGACTGGTAGAATAGGCCATGCATTAAAGCATTCAGTTAAAAATGTGTAAATTAGGGCATGCATTAACGCATACGAAAATACATACTTCTAGAGTAGGGCATTTAAAAAAAAACGTCCAGTAACGTAGCAGTGAAATAAGATCACACGATCAACTAAAATATCACCACAGTATAATGTCGCATTAATCAATATCTTTTCGCTAAATGACACGCTTTAATTCATTATGAGGTATTGTTCCATCATACGAACGTGTTGTAAGGCATTCATCTCCTCGTTGTGTCCATAAAACTTGTAACAACCATATACTTTACTAAATACCATAATACGTATATTGATTAATTATTCGGCTAGATCAAGTACTGTTCCATTAGAAAAATTGCATTTGTATAAACACTCAACTCATTAATGTCATCATTGTGATACGTCATGTTGACAACACGCTGGGACCACCTTATCTCACGGCATAGTAGTCATTGTGTCTATTTAACGATGGTTGTTTGTCCAATTAGCTCTGATTGCCTTCAAAGTAGAAATACAAGGTTTTCTTTTCTTTCCCCCCTCCCCCCCAAGTGATCGTGAGTTTGGTGCCTTTCATTTTCTAACAGGTGTAAGTAGAATGTTATACCTATTTCTGATAGAAATACAAAAAATCGTGTATTTTTGATTTATACAACATATACTGATACTTGGTATATAATTGACCTACATGATGGACATGCTAAATTATGATACAGTGTTGTTATTTTAGTAATTACGTATAATGATTTGTGCTATTAGTCAGCTGCTACATTATAAATGATATTAATGCTGATGATCCTTTCATGCTTGAGCGGATAAGGCTAGCATCCGCCACACATGTATACAAATGGCCTAATTACCACCGTTCATTGTCGTGTGTTACAAGTGTTTTTTTTATCTTTATGATACAGTATATAAAAATGTCAGAATTTTATGGTCGGAATATTGGCCAAACTAACATAACATATACAGGTTACTTTGACAAGAATTTCTAATGAGCAATTAAAGTCATTATTTAACGCTATATGATTGTATTCTGCTTTTTAAAATAGGTAAATTTGCTGATGTGAGCTGATATATTATTTCTCAGGTGTTTTTTTTTATTAGAATTGACATTATTATTTCAACAGATGTAGTATTGTGAGAATATTTGTGCAGTCTATTGGAACGTGAATTAATATAACACTTACAAATACTGTAATTTCGAAAATTACAATCTTACACAAGAAAGTATTTAGATTTTATTCGAATTGCAAATAACGTCACACTACCGCTATTTCTACAATTTTGAGGTTTTTAGTGGTTTTTAAAAATACTGATCTTTAAGCTGAAATGTTTTTTGATTTTTGACAATGATTTCCATTTTCAGGAAAAAGTTTTAATTCTAAGTAATTTCTTTTTATAATTAGAACGCCAAAATCGGGGTGAGATTTCATCCGTTTTCCGGCCATGATTAGGCCCCAGATTGGTACACCATATCACAGGCTATGAAACTTTTATTTATTTTTACTAGTTGATACGCCAATTCCAACAAAAATATTGCCTTTATAAATACCAGACTTTAATAGGATTGTATATACACTATTATCCGGTTATAAGGACCTGATAATTCAACATTTTAACATGCATATAGTTATTCGTTTTCAAAATCCTTCAAAATGTCTTCGACGTGCGTCGTTTTTGCAGGTTTTCTGACATAATTACTTTGAATTCATCGTGTTCTCTTTTAAAAAATGTCGCTGAAAACAAACCTATTTCGCGGAAAAGCCTATAAATATCTCTTTTGTCATACCATCAGAGGAAAATATACAAATTCAATTTTTAATTACTATTCAGACCATATTCTTACAGTGTGCCAATTGTTGTAGCGTGATGTTATACGATGCTCGAAGGGACTTATCCTGAAATTATTCTTCCCACTCATAACACAAAGGATACACGTAATAGTTGGATAATATGAGGGTAACAAAATTCACCACTGAAAAATTGCTGAAAGTTAAGAATATTTAAGCTATTTGAAACATGTTTAAAAAATCAAGGGAAAAAATTAGCAGAAAGCTGTATTTCTTTCAAATAATGAACAAACCACCGAAATACAGGCAAGAGGTCAGGTCATTATTACACAAAAAAGTGTACTTTAAAAAAGTTATTCATTACAGTAAATGAAGCTAAAATCTAAAATAAAAAACAAACTACAAACATTTCAAAAACGGGCGTCCACACTGTAGTGTGGTCACGATACAGACGGATCACGAATCTACGTTATGTAGCAGACTTCCTCTTTGCGTCGTAACTGTCAGCTTTCGAGAATCCACACGAGATTTAAAAGGGACATTAGATCACCAGTGTACATTTGTTTTTTTCCCTAATTTATTGGTTAATACTATAAAATGATTCCGGATGATTAAGTAAATGCACTGTTTATTAATGTTTCAGTTTAATGAATTGTCATGACTCAATCGAATTATGGAAAAGGCACAAACAAAATGTAATTTTTATATTTGCAGAAATCAAAATAATATTTGTATTTCTCTGGAGGCTACATGTATCTATTTAAAATATGCCAAGAGTAGATATTCCAATGTATGAGATAGTATGTAAGACAATGCATATCATATGGTCTTACACCTGGTCTTTATCCCTTTGTACTATTTTAAGGGTCTCTATGTAAATCTTTCTTTCCTTCGTTCATATGTTGCCCTAGTTCTTATCGATTTTGAGTTCGAATTATGGTATTGTTGACTCCTTGGTAATCTGTTGTTGTTTTATTCATACAGTTCACACTGATACACTCATTTAAACAACTCTTATATAATCCATATTATTGATTTTCAGTAATCAAGCCAATTTATTTTCAAGCTAAATGGCTGGATAAAAATGGATATTGCATCGTTTAGACAAAATATTTTTTCCACACCAAGACATTCCCTGATAAACAGGAAGTCAATAGTCGCCATATTTGTTTGTGTACAACCGAGCCATCAATTTTCTGTCAGTGGGTATATGATCATATAATTGCTAAATTCTAGTTGTTATAAGGTTGTTTTACGCAGCATTTGGCTTGAATCACTGCATTGCATAATATAAAGATAACCAATTTCTTTATTTTCTTCTTCTCTTTCTTTCTTCCTCGTGTTTTTTTTCTTTTCTTATTCCAATATGTGTCAGGAACATTTGGAGTACTGATTGAAATATACGGAAGGATTTAAATGAGAGACGATCGCACACGTCGTTAGAACAACAATCTAAAGGTTTAGGGTTCGAATTGTAAACAAATTGTAGGGTAGGATTAAACAGCATTTACAATTATTTGTGATTTTCTATTGACTTTACTTGTGGGAGCGATTTGTGTTCATTGTGTTATATTCATTTTTTAAAACGGGACAAGGGAAATGCTGAAACTTATTTTTCTTCTAAAATGGAACTAGAAACTACGGTCTAACTTATCAAATGTTTTGTAACAGACTACACAGAATCAAGAGGAGGACGTTTAACAGTTGAATTTATTTTGCGTTATGAAGATTGCCACTGCATTTCGAAAATTTGGAATTAAAACGCATTTTGAAAATAATGTGTACAAAGATGATTATGTTTAATAATAGTTGGAATTTTAGAAATTCAATCTGCATTGAGCAAATTCTGTATACATTTTATAAATATTGTTTTTCTGTGACGCTTGTTAAGGTACGAAACATATAAGTACCACACAAGTCATTAACTTCATTATCACGAGTTACGCTCTCTCGTAATTACGACTTAATTTATCTCGTTATTCCGGTTATACAAGAGTGATACCCAGATGCTAGACATCGGTTTTGTTAAAAACAAGAAAAGAAAAAAGAAAAAAAGAAAAGAAAAAAAAAGAAAGCTGATCCCTTATGGCCCACTGTAGCATTAGATAACTCTCTACAATAGTCAAATTACTTTCCGCATTTCTTTAACGACTTTTTATTATAATATTATATCTGTGTGTGATACATTTCTTTGTGGTTTGTGTTTTATAAGGGATAGACAATATATCACATACGATTTTATTCAATACATTGTATATTGAAAACATTGTTTCTGTTTTCTACGTTATGATGTTTTGTAAATTATGGGGAATCAAAGAATTCGAATCTAAATCAAACTTGCGTATATCCATCATAGGTGGTTTTAAGCGTAAACGTCAGGCGAGGTTATCACATTCATTTTGCCAGTGGGCATATCTTCAAACCTGTGGTTTAAGGTCACATAGGTACCATAGGAAAACATATACAGCGTAGGTGGCCGATCAGTTACCGTAAACGACAATGTCGCGGAATGGCACACTATTATAAAAGTCAAATTAACATTTGTAATGCATATCATTTGTGTGTTTTGTAATTTACTTAAAAAACATGCACTTGGTTGTACCATTCTTGCTATAGGTTTTATAATTCTTAGACCCTTGATCATGTTCTCTATGATTTCACTGTGTGAACCCCAGTGAGGTTAGTGTGTAGTAACGGTGTCTGTATTTAGCGTTTCGAGAAAATAAAGAAAATATGTAACGCTGGAATATCAATTATGATTAATATCCCGAAGTAAATAAATGATGAAGTGTTCAGCTACTCGCTCGATCTCGTAGGTCATCATTTAAAACTCACTATCATCATATAAATCATCATTCATCATCTCTTGCTGGATATTTTCTCGATATATATTTACATGTATAGTTGAAAGCACATATTGTAGTAAGGAAGGAGAGACGTATTCATTCTAGGCTGATCTGAACTTCGATTAGTGATTTCAGCATCTACAATGATTAGACATTCTTTGAACAGTTACCCGTTATTGACTAAAATAATCAACAAATTTTGATGGCGGACATCATGAGGTGGTACCACATGTGGTGACATGAGACACATTGATGGGGGCAACATATGGTGCAGGAAATACTTACCATATCGGAGTACATAGTTTTACGTCTGATTTTGTGTTCTGTGGTTTATGGTGTATTTTGGTGTCTGTTTACACCTGTGGCTGTCTGGTCATCCCTATTTTCTCGTTTCTGTGTTTCCTCATTCCTGTTTTGTCTGTTCTTTTCTCTTTTCGTTATGTCGTTTGCCTGTACAAACTATGTTTCTCCTATATTATTTATTGAATTTCTTTATATTAGACCATTGCATGTCGCCATGTTAAGCTTCTAATTCAAGAGAGCATTCATGTAACATACACAAAAAAGTGTTTACATGTGACGTTTCGAAGGCTAGTGCAGTATGTACTCTTTCACCTTCATCAGAAAAATGACCAGTGAAGCGTATGTACACTAAGGTGTAAAATATGAACGATTTGTCCACAAGTCGATGTCGATTCTGCTACGCTGTAAGCGTATGTACAATAGTTGTCATATATGTACCGAAATGCTTGGTCATAGATGTGCGAGAGTCTATGAACCCCCTCATCTCGATTCAGAGTTGGCCCACTGCGGCGTATCCAGATGGCTTCCATTATCTGCCGCTTGAACAGATTGCTCTCTCTGTCTAATGCCTTGGCGATAACCCAGTCAATCACATGGTTGGTCCGTGCTTGCCAATTTATTGATATCAGACTCCGACTGCCTCCTGTCTGATCGGGTGAATTTCCGCTTGGGTTTCCGTATCTTTCCTGTGTTCACCAAGGCAGACCCCAAATCGCCTTGCAGTCTTTCCAATATATGATGTGTCGCAGTTTTTGCATCCGATTTTGTATATGCGTTCTGTGACGTTTTCTTTAGGTGTTTATCCTAAGGGTGTAGCACGATTGCGTGGCTTCATGACTGTTGCTATGACCGCGATATATCCTCTGGATGGTTTCGGACATACCTTTTATATACGAGATGACCACCTGACCTCTGGGTTTGTTCTTATACTTGATTGGCTTTATTATATGCACAGTTTTCCATTGCCCTAGCGATTTGATTCAACATCACGTGAAATGAATTCTTTGTCTTCCTAAATTATAATCGTAGACATGGCTTCAGCTAGATGTTTCGAGTTCTTGACATGGTGTTTCGTTTTACCCACTAGCGATCCAAGAATGTCTGCTAATGACCTGGAAACATTGTAATCAATTGTAACAGAACAACAGGCAAAATACAAGAGCAGAGCCACATCGCTATGGGAATGGAAAACACTGCATATCCGGAATGGGCCCTAACACGGGTACAAAAACAGTGTCAACATAAGGACAAGAACAAGAAAAAGCCAAAAGATAATTCCAAAGTATTGGACAAAGAAAGCAATCTGTTCAAGCGACAGATAAAGGAAGCCATTTTGATACGCCGCAGTGGGCCAGTTTTGAATCGAGAAGAGGGGGGTGGGAATCATAGACTATCGCACATCTATGACCAAGTATTAAACAAAGCGTAGCTGAATCAAATCATTCGAGTTATTTCGGTACTTATATAACAACTATGAAGGTGAAAGAGCACATACCGTACTTGTCATCGAAACGTCAAATATAAACCCTTTTTTTGATATGTTTCCTAATCCATACTTTCTAAAATGTAGAAAATGTTTAGAAGCATTCATATCAGCTATATATATTATTTTATAACCCATATCCTCTTGCACTTGCATAATATTATTCTCATAAAAATGATGAATTATCATATAATTGTGATTATCAAAATCAATTGTATCGAGGAAAATAAGATAACATTGAAATAATGGGGATCCATTTATACACCTGTAAAATCTTTTGTTTTACTATTCTGTCTGAAATTCAATTAAACGTGATTCATACGTGCATTAATGTATCAAATATGGCAAGACCTACGTTTGTTTTATATCAATATATCATGTAAGGACATGCACCAGTATTAAAACCTGTTACAATGTAATTTGTTAGTTTTTCTATTGTAGTCTGTCAATGTCAAACTTTTTATAAAACATTTATATTTGAATAAATCAATTATTGACATTTGTATAAATTCGAAAAAAAAACGAAAGTCATCAATCCGAACGAATGCGTCGGTATGCTATTGTGTTAGTATTTCGTATATACATGTATTTAATCAACCTTACGTTACCAAGAGTGTGCATCATTTAATGAAATAGTTACTGCAGAGGTGAACAAATTTGCCAACATTTTAGTTCGCTTTTAATACAACACTGCATAATCATGCAACCGTACACATATCGGCACACTTTGAAATGTATATAATAATAATAGTGTTCCGCAAACTAATTGCAGAGTTACTATAGTCAATTGAAAATCAACAAGAAGATGTGGTCATCGATATACCCTCTCAATCCCTAAATGTTAATGATATGCCAATAAAGCAAATCCTGTTATTTGTCAAATGTATACAATTCACTGTGAATGCACATGATTTCTCTTTGTTACTGAAAATTGGCCAACCCAATGCTCTAATTGAAATGGTAAAACAATTGTGGGCTGGGGAAGGGTTTGAAAATAAACTGGTATTCAGTACTAGAAACGGGTTTGCGAGTAGAGTAACCCCCTACGGAATGATTGATGCAAATACAATCCATGTAGCATAAATAGTTTCCAAATACGGACCGCACAATTCTTCTTAGCCTGAAAACTGCAAAAAGTCATTGAAGGGTGAAAAAATATCAAATACAGCATATGCAGCCTGCATTCAACGGAGCAACTCCAGCTGTATTATTGATGCTGATGCAATCCATGTACCATAAACAGTTCCCGAGATAAAGACTTCGCAGTTCTTCTTAACCAGTAACGGACGGACGTAGTCCGTTTCGATATACGTCACCAACTTCGTTGAAGGGGATAATAATTGAAGGAGAACGTAAAGATTAGATTTTCATCTCATAATTGGTATGGTAAAAGGAAACATCTTTGGTGTTAGTATGTGTAGTTGTTGTTCATTTGTAACTTTTAGGTCACACAGTATATTTACTTAACTAATGTGCAGTATGAAATAAAATACAATAAATGATCTTGATTTGAGTGTGAATATCATGACAGGTACCACATTTGATGAGGGAAATGCGTACTATTCAAGAGTACGTAGCTTTGTATCTGAGTACTTTGAAGTCATGCTGCATTATGTATTTTTTTTTATATCTTTTCAGTTCGTTCCTGCTTTTATCTTGTCATGTTAGACAATAAACAAGTTGAAGGTGAAGCTGATTGTGTAGGGCAGTTGATGGTGAAGCTGATTGTGTAGGGCAGTTGATGGTGAAGATGATTGTGCAGGGCGGTTGAAGGTGAAGCTGATTGTGCAGGGCGGTTGAAGATGAAGCTGATTGTGTATGGCAGTTGAAGGCAAAGCTGATTGTGTAGGGCAGTTGAAGGTGAAGCTGATTGTGCAGGGCGGTTGAAGGTGAAGCTGATTGTGTAATGCAGTTGAAGGTGAAGCTGATTGTGTGAACAGTTGAAGGTGAAGCTGATTGTGTAGGGTAGTTGAAGGTGAAGCTGATTGTGTAGGACAGTTGAAGGTGAAGCTGATTGTGTAGGGTGGTTGATGGTGAAGCTGATTGTCAAGGCAGTTGAAGGCAAAGCTGATTGTGTAGGGCAGTTGAAGGTGAAGCTGATTGTGTAGGGCAGTTGAAGGTGAAGCTGATTGTGCAGGGCAGTTGAAGGTGAAGCTGATTGTGTGAACAGTTGAAGGTGAAGCTGATTGTGTGAACAGTTGAAGGTGAAGCTTATTCATAATATTTTTTTTACTGTATAGCGCTTTGCATTCACGGGTCAATATTTTGCGGTTTCGTATTCAGTACATATTCGCGGGGGTTAAATTTCGCTGTACACCCGCAAGTGTAGTACTCGCAAAGATAATAAGCAAACATTCTATACTAAAAGTTGATATATTAGAGAGTTAATTAATAAAATATCCAATTGATTATATCAATAAATCTTTAATAATGATTACTCCGCAACTGACATATTTTCTTATCTGCATTGATAACCTTTTGATATATCTGTAAACATTTTGTTTTATTTTTTCTATTTGAATCAGGTTAATGCATTTTATACGTGTATAATTGTTTAAAATATTGCAAAACCTACATTCGTGATTTATCACTTTATTATGTTAGGGCATGCATCAGGACATCAGAACGTTTATTGTATTAGCTAAAAACACAATGTTACATTTACTTTTTCTAGTGTGTTCTGTCAATGTCAAATTATTTTTATAGCATATACATGTGAATAAATCAGTTGTAAAAATTTGCATAAACAAGCAAATACCAAGGTCATAAACCCCAATGGCTGCGTCTGCATGCTTTTGTGTCAGCTGTAATTTGCAGGAAAATTTTGAAATTTCCCGGCATGCCAAACATTTTATCTTTGGCGCAAGAAGAGTCAATTTATGATTTATTGTCGTTATTGATTTAATTATTTCCATCTAAATGCATCCCTCACCCTCTAACTCTAATACAATTGGGATGTAGGCGTGTACATGTTTGTAATATCCATTAGGTCTCTGTCTGTAAGCTGCCTGTTATAGTCTGTCCGTACGTCTGTCGCGTGACTGTCATGTTCCTGTGAGAGTAGTAAATGTATGTCGGTGTGTCTGTGTCCCTGTTATCACGGGTGTGTCTATTACTTATCAATTTCTCTGTTTTTTACTTTATAATTCTAATTGAATTGCTTGTTTCACTTAGTCATATTTAGTTTGCACATATTATTAATTTCACATAGGGAGGGAGCGTCTATAATTTCATGTGACATTTGTCCAACCCCCTAGCTGTATGTTATTATGACAATAAAACATGTTTGAAATTTAAAAAAATACCACACACACATAAAAAAGCAACAGAAAAAACTTTGAGTGGGCAGAGGAATTTGCTTTCTAACTTTGCATGTACTTAATTAGTCATGGTTAAAACCGTAAAAGTAATATTATAGTGGTATTCATTCCGCGAATAGTTCGAAGAAACAAATCCCAAAGTTTCCCCCGCGCGGAAATTTCTTTATTTACCTTTTCCAGCAAAAATGTAGTTTTTCCTCTTTTTCACTTCAGCCCTAATTCACACCACAACGTTATTAACTATTGGCCTCATTAGTGTTACGTATAACAACAGATGATGTTCACTTTCCCCGCGTTACGATGTAGTTGTCGTTAATTTCCTTTGTATTTTGTCTGTCCGTAGTTTCCTCTGTTTTCCGTACGTAGTTTTCCGTGCTTTCTTTATGCGGTTTCCTTGTGGTTTCTTTGTGCCGTTTCTGTTTGTTTTCTGTATAAAGTTTCCACGTGTTTTCTGTATGTGTTTTCCTATATTGTTTTCCCTATCTGTAGTTTTCTCGTACTTAATGTCCGTAGTTTCCTTTTGTGATTGATATGTGTTTGCCACGTGATCTCCGTAAGTAATTTCCTCTTGTTTAGGTTCCATTCGTTTTCGGCCTGTGGATTTCTTGGTTTTTTTTCTCTATGTAATTCCTAGTGTTTTCTGTGGTTTGCTCCATATTTCTGTATGCTGTCTTCTGGTGTTTTCTGTATGTGATTTCATCATCTAGTTTTACGTTATCTCTTTAATTTATTCATGTTTATTCAAAATAAACCGAGGTTATGTACAATAGGGGTTATCTTTGATTTACCATTTTAATCCAATTCTTAATATAATGCTGATCCTATTAAGACATTTCAAACTCGCACATCATATTTTCGGTAACATATTTTAAACATTGAAAAGATATTGTTTCGTTTAAACAAATATCATTCAGTCAGTTAAGTACATTGCATGTATTGCAATTGTTTGATATTATCACACTGTAGCAAACTAAATTAGATTTATAAAAAATGAAATTTGGCACGATGCTAAATTTTGTTTTGACACGAAAATAAAGTTTCGTTCACGCACAGTGTAAATAAGATGTTCGTAACTAATAAATGCCAGACTTCTTAACAAGAATAATTTTAGAGTTCAAACTTCACGATATCTTCAGCCGACCCGAACTGTCACCTTTATGAACTTCGTTTGCAGTACATAGAACTCCGTACGATTTGAATATTCATGATAAATGTCACGCGGGTCTTGACCTTATCAGGTCATTTTCGTTTGAAATGAGGTCAAACTGGTACTTGTTTTGTGTATTGAATAGAAAGTGAAGTACAACAAACAGCCCTTACCTACCTTTGTGTTTCCATTTATTTACATACATAAGTGTGTTTTGTTGTCCCGTTAGAAAGCGTCGTACTACGATTTACCTTTTTCACACCATATAGATGTTATCTACAGCCATCCGAATCCATTACAATCCATAGCCCAGGTAAAACACGTCCAGTGTGACCTCAGTTACTTTAACTAAGAACTAATTTAACGCTATTCGAGGAAACACATACTTGTGTTAGACTTACTGGCTATTGTCTTTTTTAAAAGATGATGTAGGTTGTTTTTGTTTAAAGAATTACTAATTCGTGATTATTAAGGAGGAAGGTAAATGCCACTGGTAAACAATGCATTTTCTGACTAATACATTTGCCTGCTCGTGCTTATAAGGTGCTCACCAGTCGAGTATATTAATATGTTAAATTCTGTTTTGGCTAATGTGTCTATTACCAAATGTCAAAGGAGCAATTCACTGTGTGTGCTTTACGTTAGCCTCCCACACGTTGAATCCGGATGATATTGTCCTACATTAAAGAATGATTCAGATTCCCTGAAAGTAGAGTATGATAGTGGGTGTTGTCATTCTGATTCATAATACTGACTTCATCATTTTTAACTTGTAAGCATCAATCTACTGCAATGGACATTATTCGTGAGGCTAACCCTCATTGTGCTAAAAACAATTACTATACTATAAAGTAGTTGAGAAATAGTCACTGTTTTATGAGCTTGCCGAAATTAACCATGTTTTCATTAAGCGCCATCAAGTTTTGAAGCGTGTGTACTATATAACATGAAAAAGGTGAGACAATTATGTAATGAGTAGTTGATATAGTTGATTGAATACGGCAGGCGGAGAGGACAGTTAATAGGAATTACATCTTGGCTATCACCACCCATTACTAAACCTGCATTTGGATTCAATCTGGGTATAGCACTCCAATGTACTCGGGGGTAAATGGTCAGGGGTAGAAAAAAAATGTTTGCTGCTAAATAATACAGTTCAGGTCAAATGTACAGGCCAATTTTATCTGAAGACAGCAAAACAAGTCAATTTCGGGTAAAAAATTGACCACAATACGACCTAAAAATTGACCTTAATTCGACGTGAAAATAGCAAAAAGGTCAATTTCAGGTAAACAAATAAAGCTCAACTTGAAACTTATTTTGACCTGAAATTGTCCTGAATTTGATAAGAAAAAATATTGATGCCAAATTTAAGTCAATTTCAGGTCAAATTTGCGTGAATTTCATGTAAAATTCAAGTCAATATTCGCTATCATGGAGATTTTTTCAATGTCAAATTCAGGTTAATTAAATTTTTGGTTAGGTTTTTTTCAGGTTAAAAAGTTTTAGGTAGGGTTATGCTCAAGTTGGAATGTCATATCATGAAAATCTTTTACTCTCCTGAGGGTTTGATAATACTTTTTCTTAATTTTCAGACCATTTAAAGCAAGTTATCAAGTATTTACGACATTAATTGTATTCAAGCATCTAAGTAGAATCACATATTTATGTGAAACAATTTTATATGCACATAAAATGAATTCAAAATGTGTATCTAAGGTAAGAATATGCTATTAAGTTTAATTATGGTAATTCTTTAGAACATTTGGTATTCTGTGCAGGTCTAGGTAATGGGTTACGTATTCAGACTGTTGGTGATGAATATACGCGTCTGACAGGACCCGAGGGTGACCACACATTAACCAACTTCAACAGAACAAAAGCAACCCATTCATCAACACACAGTATACTTCACATTTTACAGGTAATTTCCCTTATTTCAGTCTTTTTATGCATAAATGTATAAGTATAACATTCCGTTTCACATGTGTTTTTGTGGTTTTATGATGATAAATCACTTGTTTGTTTTTTTTATTAAAAAGTGTTAAAAAAAAAGTTGAATAGATTGCTAAAATGGTAACCAGAAAAAAATAGTGGCTTATGAGGTGCTACAGAAATGTTATTATTTCCTTATAATGCGATAATTCCAATGACAGATTTTTTCGTTTCTTAAAAAACAATTTCGCAGCTAAATAAATGAACGCCGATGTCACCAAGTAGAAATTTATCTCAAGTGTTCTTTAGTTCCGCTAAAACAATGTCATGGTTACGTAATAGATTAAAGTGCTTGAAATATATCACTTTTTACGTTTACATTTATGTTCCTGACAGCTTATGTATTTTTGAAGATTTGAATTCACAAATTGGAAAGTATTATTTTTATCGTCGCTGTTTTATCTGAAAAGATATCATGATTTCACAGACGAATCTACCAATACACTGATTGTTTTCTAACAGGATTACATTATTTACAAAAGTATCATTAATGATGGTAATATTCAGGATTAATCAATTTTAGAACGCTTACCATCAAGAGATCTGAAGCTTCCGTTTGTTAAGATCAAAGGTAGAAGAAAATTATTTAAAGTGATGCATTAAAGGCAATACGTAATGAAACATAATGAACTGTTCATTTTGAGCATCACGTTTTTACCGGTAGTTTTAAATGGACGTTTTATTGAAATAAAAAAAAAACAGCTAATGATCCACACACCATGGGTGATGTTGCCAGGCTCTTCCTGAGGTCTGCGACAGCTTTGAATTTTCAAAACAATGATTTCCGTGTGGACAGTATAGAAAAGGCGCCAGATTCTGACCTGAACGGTATTGTTGGAACGTATGGTATCGCAAAATCTTTGAAGTATACTGGAGAATTTACGCGAAGGCCTTAAATACGTACACAGGTACATTTTACTGGCTCTGGTATTCTTCCGCACACTGCAACAACTGCAAGGACTTCCAAACAGGTTTAATGTGTCCGTACGTCAAATGACATGTGACAGGAAGCTGTAAGCGGAGACACTTCAAAAGAATACCGGTGATTTCTTTGATTTGGTTTAGTGTGTATGTGTTTTACCTCCTATTAGCATATATGGTTATTTAAGGACGTACCAGGTTTTCGTGGTGGAGGAAAGTCGTTGTTCCCGGAGAAAAACCTCTGACCTACGGCCAGTACCTAGCGACACCCACGTAGTTCTTGAACACGCGATCCAGTGGTGGAGGGCTAGTGGTAGCAGAATGAGATCCCCATAGTCTATTAAATGTGTAACTTATCGGGAACTTGCAGGCGTTTGTTTCCAGGAACCAGTCAATATTGGATGTAACCAATATTCCTTACTTGGAAATAACTTGATTAAGTGTCTCGTGCCACTTGCTTTCAATAGTCAAATAACTATTAGAGAAGCCATCCGAATTTCTCAGAATTGGTGGGCGTGACGCGGGTATCTACACTAACCCGGAAATAAGTGTTTTTTAATGATGGCAATAATCACAGTGAAATCTGTTTCGACGAAGTTTAATTTCAACATATAGGCAATTATACAGACACTGACGATTCAACCACATTGACACCCAAGGTATCCAATAACTGATTTTCTGTAAACAAAATTAACACGTTTTTAATCGAACTTAGAAGTTAACTCATTTATCCTATGGACTGACGTTCTTAAAAAGTCACCTAGCATCTAAATTAAATCTGCATTTAGGGACAATATTTAATTGATACATTCCACCTTTCCCTAAATCAATTCTCGATAACGGGGCAATTTCGTATTGAAAAAAACAACACCAATCTCGTCAAACGATTCTAGATTTCGGGACGATATTGTCTTTTAAAAGTCCACCCTATATATTGTACACAGGGCATGGTAACATTGTACACAATATATTGGATGGTCGGGTGGCGCAGTGGATAACGCGCCAAGGTAGCAGGGGTTCGATTCCCCGATCCGACGTGAAAAGGCATTGAGTCACCTACCCGATCACTTTGGTATTCTTCGGGTACTCCGGTTTCCTCCCCCATTAAGACCACCCGCGCTCTAACATCCAGGCCAACAGGAGTGATTAATATAAGTTGAAATAACTTGTTTCGTAATTGTTGTAAAATAAATGAAGTTTATATACTTGTATATGATATTTTGTCAAATACACTCTTCAAAAGCTATCGTGTCTTATTCCACGAGAGATGTTTATTGCATTTAAAGACCTTGTATGTATGTCTTATTGTTGGTTTTAGTATTTTACACAATATAAACACCACCAACTATGGAAAAAATGTTTATCACGTAAAACGTCCCTACATAGTATGTAACGAAAAGGGTAGAATGCGTTATCATAATAAACAATTTCAATAGTACAATCTTTGTTAGTCGTCTGAAGATTTGCTTTATTGCGATGTAGTGTCATGCCTTATGGGATATTTATGTTTCTGTAAAAGAATAAAAACATTCCTATTCTTAAATCACTTTCGTTATATATGACAATGTTTAAGCGTTCTATATTTAGTGGTTTTCATAAACATGTCCGCATTCCTATTCAAATACCAGTAAAATATGTAAATAGGTCTTTATTTTACGACCACAAAAAAATCGACTACATATATAACACATAAAAAAGTATTATGAAACGTTAAAAAAGGCAAAACGAGGACATAAATAAAAAACTGGCAACACAGACCTTCACAAACAAAATAGTTCAAATATTTTATTTTCGTGTCAAATACATAGTATAGTTCTCCAGCATGCAGATTGTCTAATGCTTCACATGGCGTCATATCAAACTGTTTTTCCGCGAAATACAACATGCAAAAATTATAGCAAATTAATCAATCATTACTGTACGGCTTTGTGGCATGGTCACTTTACATGAAATCCGTGAAAAGAAGATTCCGCAAAATTTAACAACTCCGTGTGTAATCCTCTTATGAAGCCACACCCTCCAAGGCTTCATTACATAGACTAGGACGTGAAAATTAAACAATTCCGTTCAATATATTGGCATTCCAAAATTGAAAATTGAATTGATGGTTATTAGTCATATCAGGGTTATCTCTTATTCATACCATTAATAGGAATTATAAATATTAATAATGTGATGAATTTATCAACAGTATACAAAAGATATATCTAAAACTTCCGGTTGGCAGTTCAGACTAGGGCCGCTAACCGGTTGGACCAGAGTTGTTCGTTTATGAAATAAGGTCGGACCTAGTAATCTGATGCTGCTTTCAGGCGAGTCTTTGTCAAAGCCTTACATGGCCTGCATATACCCAAAAATGTTGCTTTTAAAAACAGTCAAACCGGTTGTTCCGCATAAACGAATTCGAACAGGCCCAGTGATTGCCGACTGATTTTCAGAAAGGGAACTATATAAAAGATATCCGGTGGTAAATATGCTAAGAGCATAGTTTAGACAAGACATTTAGAAAAGACATGATATCTAAATACTGATGCAAAATTAAGGCACCTTGTACATCACGAACACTGTGAACTCGGTATGAACATCATTATAGAGGATCCCGTGCCACTACCAACAAGTGTAACTAAGTGTTGGATTTTTATTTATTTGCCTGACTATAGCTTTAATAAATCTTTTCCGAAAAGAAAGCCATACTTTGCGGGACTTTCATGAGAAATAATAAAGATGAAATAAATAAATTATCAACAACATTGCTTTGAGTGTGCTGAAAATCAGCGGAGCTAGACTGGGATTCGAACACCGGACCTCAGATTGATATATATATACTATCGCTCTAACCGATTGCGCAACCTGGTTAACAAAAGTGTATCCAAACGGAAGTTAAGGGGAGGTCACTGTTTGTAGGAAAAATCTCATTCCAGTGGGACAGGGATTCTTATTTAACTGGTAAGTTATTCCACTCATGAAATCTAAATACCAGCACTGACTGCGATACCTATATGATATATAATGTCAGTGTTCTACTCGTAACAATTGGTGATTAAAACTTTTTTTTTTTTTTTTATATATGACAATGTAACTGTGAGGACATTTCGTGTTTAGAGTCACTTGTTTTCGTGTTTAGAGTCACTTGCTTAAAAACAAAATGTATGAAAACAGAAAGTCTAAAGTTTTGATAAATATTCAATGTATTCAATAACTTTGGGAAGTTTTATTTTTCATTTTTTATAAAACATCATTTGATAATGAATTTATATGCATGCTCTTTCTTATTCTTCCGTTGAAAAAACACCGAGAAATAAAGTGATACACTGCCTTTGAAAATGGTTCTCTACAGAAATGTTGTGAATCAAAAGACCTTTTGGACCTTAAAATCACAGTTCTGACAGTGGTTGTACATTTCAACTGGAATGGTCAGGTGGCAGAGTTGATAACGCACTCGCCTTTCGTCAAGGTGGCCGGGGTTCGATTTCCCGATAGGACGTGAAAATGTATGGGGTAACCTACCCGACCAAACTGGTTTTTCTCTGGGTCTCCATTTTCCTCCCACATTAAGACACTCTGCACGCTAATATTCGGACCGACAAGAGTGAGTTATGTAAGTTGATAAGTTGTTTCATAATTGTTGTAAAATAACTACATTTTATTTTATATTGTATACATTTGAGTTCTCTTTCACAAGAAAATACAAGATTTGGTTTGGTTTGTTTATGTTTTACGTGCTATTAACAGCTATGGTTATTTAAGGACGTGCCAGGTTTTTGTGGTTGAGGAAAGCCGAAGCTGCCGGAGAAAAACCGCCGACCTATGGACAGTACCTGGCGACTGCCCCATGTAGGTCTCGAACCCGCGACCCAGTGGTGGAGGGCTAGTGGTAGCAGAATGTCAGACGCCCTAACCACTTGGTCACCGAAGCTCCTATTACAAGAAAATACTAGAAGAAAAAAGAAAATGAGGAAAATAAAATCAATATAATTGCACTCACCATTTAAACATTGATCGTCCCAAATGATTTCTAATGAACTATCATGTGGGTTAACTGGAGAAGCACAGCACAGCACAGCACAGCACAGCACACTGCGGTTAGTACCTGTCGACTGCTAAATATATGTACAAATTTACCATTATTGTTTTTGCATTTGATTATATCTACGACGGTTCGCCGACTATTTATTCTTTATTAATACAATAATAGTTTTTCTGTGATGCCGTCACAAAATTGGAGGTTGATACTTAAATAAAGAATGAGGAAATTGTGTGGTTTTGATTAGCATTCATTAATTACCATAAATAGTTTGGATAATTCGTTCACGGTCCCAGTAATGCACATTTGCTGCGCAATACTACTCTGTTTTGATAAGTATAGAGAGGTATCCTTGGTACGCGGTACGCATGCGCCTGTCGACACAATGTCAATCCCGTGATAATCATCCATTGATCTGCACGTCAATCACTTCAAGTCGATAGTTCTGACTCTGTCATGATCGAGGGCAGTAAATATGCCACGTCTATTCCTATATATTTATACTTCCCACTTATTTACCAAAACATCGAAGAAACCTAGCTGCATGATGGACTGTTTTTTTTCAGCTGAGCACAAGGACACGTATTAAATATAATGATACATTTAATTTATACATTGATACAAACGGTTTGCTCCTTAAAGCATGCTATAGGTGTTATAATATGAAAATCTGTCTCTATTCATAAGCCCTCTATGTTTGCAATAACTCTGATTTCACAAAAGTGAATCAAGTCACATGTACATGACTCGGCTCTGTTAGCTCCATCAGTAGAGCACTAGACAACTATCTCGAGTCCAGGGTTCGATTCCAAGGAAATTTGTTCTAAGGTACACTAACATAACTTTTAAAGCATAAGATCACTCTCTATCGGGTCCTGACACATTTATTTTTTATTAAACATGTGCTCAAGTACATGACGAATAGAATCAAGGATGTGTAGTGGACACATTCCTGATAGAATACAAAGATTTTACCTCATCGATATATTTTTATCTAACACATAATAACTGTAAAATGTATAAGAATAACACTTTTTATGATTAGCCATTTTTTTTTATACATATACGTTGTACATGTATATGGATAAATTCAAATTGCCTAAATGTTATCTGTGTCGATTTAATAGAGTATACATGTACATTGCAATAGTGTTATTATTACCTACTCAAATACAATGTACCAAGTTATCATACAAATTCTACATGGTCATTCGTGTAAAATTCTAGGAATTCCTTGTAAACAGAATACATGTCGCATGTAAGATAGCATACATCCTTACATTTTCAATTTTTCATTCAATCACAACTTAGAAAAATATATAAATATCTATATTTAGAATTACATGACAAAGGGACAGTCTAACGACATCGTCAGAATTCTTCTCTTTTATTCGGCGCCGTGTACATTATGATGCTCACACACAATGTAAGAAATATATGTATATCTCAATACCTACTTACAATACATATATATTGCCATACCTATTTACATGTCCATTTATGGCCCTTTTATGTTTTACAATACACGTGAACGTCCCCCACGTGACCGTCTCACCTGTACATGTTGTGTTAAAAGAACTATATAGAAATGACCGTAGGGACGATGTAGGTAATATACGCGTTCCTACTGTGATGGATAGTTTCGTAGAGGCCGCTGGCCATTTATATAGACTTATAACGGTGATCGGTAATGTACCGTTGCCCATAGACTATATGCATAGACATATCTTACTAGTGCACGCGAGCATATTCCATTTATGTACATATACGTGTATCTTACTGTTGTTGTTGTTGCTGTTGTTGTTGTTTTTCGAAATTATAATTTTTGGAAAAGCAGAACAGACACTACTCATTGTCGTTATAAGTATATTCCGTTTGACTATTCATACTGTTTTGTAATTCATTTCACGCGAAGGAAATGGTGTATTCACTTGATAAAGAAAAATCGTTATCATCTACAATGTAACATACTTATCAACATGTACATACAATCAAATGCGTTCTTTTTGATGTTTAATTGTGATAGATTTTAAACTTTGCTTGTTTTTATCAGAAAACGGTTTTATTTATTCTTTGTTTGCTTAATTTGTTATTTTGAAATAAAAACTCCTGCTTAAACAATCCTTTAGAATTGTTTAATAACGCTAACAATACACAACGGTAAAACGTGTTTCTGACCGTTTTGTTTTCAAGAAAATTACCATTTTGTTCCGTCTCTTTGCATGTATGCATGTGATAAGCATTTGTTTCAAAAATGGCCATGCAGATCTACGAATAAAAAGCAGTTTAAGATGACTAATCTTCGCTCATCTGTACAGGTATAGATACAGGTAAGATAAGATAGTGAGAGGGGCGGGATCTTCCGTGTCTGACATACGACGTAGCTTCTAATGACAGCTGTGACGTTGATGCCCTCCCTCGGGCAGGATTCCGGGTCAGCTAGGAGCTTCTTCAATCTATGAACGGCTTCTTAGTCAGTAGGGCACTGTTTCAACAAATCCCAATATCTCATCTCGCTTGTGTTCATCAATAACTTTTTTTCGGATAACAACACGGATTATTATCATTACAACAGAGGATGTGATTTTAAATACCATTTAGGCCAACTCTGTGTCTCATCTTGGAGTAATTTCTTTTGGGAAAAAGATAAAGAAATATTGGACAACATTAACCTCAATGTAAGTATATAGGTAAAACAATGTATATTATCAACCCATATCTGAACTTGATTGACGAATTCCCAAATGGAAATAAAATTAGCTAAATATTATTAAAAATATGTTTATGCTGTCCTCAAAACTTTATTTTTCCTGCTCAGGATTAGTAAACAATTTGCCTGCAGGTGAGTTTCCAAGATGGCGGCAATATAATGATGAAATATATGTTGCTTGTATGATGTGTGAAAGTCATTATTATGATACATGTGTTATAGTAATGTACAAAACGAGTGGACATTTGTCTTTCATCCGTAGGAACTCTTCAGACATATACATGTAAATAGTGTATACATTACGAACGGACATCCATTCGCATTGCTATACTGTAAAAGGCAAATCAGAAATCTAAAAATTTGTTCTAGTTAGATTTCAACTTTAACTTGTGAGTTTCTTAACCTTACAGTATTTAAGAAAGTAATAGATACCTTAAATTTATTGTTGATGCATAGTAAATATCGATCTAAGAGAATCATATAATTTTCAAATTAGAAGGATAAACCATCCTGACAGTCCCAATCTTCGATTCTTATGTCAGTTTAAAAAAACCTTGTATATGACCTTTATTTCATAATATTCAATCTAACTTTTCTTAATCATTTATCAAGATCAGTAAAAACTGAGTAAAAACTGATCACTGAATCTAAAACATGTTCATCCATCAAATCGAGGGAAATTCATCTAAAACAGAAAACACCTGTGGACGTATCAAAATGTATAAGATATGATGTTACGCTTAATAAATATATGTATACAATATAAAAACATTAAATATGTTAATTAGTTACATTGGGTGTAGTGTTATAGTGCTTACTACAAATTGCAATCGATTACGGTAATACATTCCACAATCAACGTACGCGTACAGGTGTCTGGTACAAATAACACCTGTAAAATATCACTTCGACTTTTACCATATTTATTGTCCAAATAGGTACAAAGGATTTGGCACAAGTTGTTAAAACGTATAAAGCCATCTCGTATAAAATTCATTTTATTTACAAGTTATATCATAAACAGTCATTTACAATTTTAGTTCAAGGAAGTAAATATATTGATAATTCATGTTCCAAAACTTCCGCTTGATCTTATGAAATATTGCTTTACATGTCAAAAAAACATCACAGTGGACAAATAAAGCAAAGTTTTCATCACCAAAACATCACTTGTAAGTAAACAATATACCGTGTTATTACTATGTAAGTGTGTGCGTGATAATTACAATAACGAACTAAATTAACATATTCAGTATAGCGTTGCTATTGACCTAGCATAAGCATAATACATAGGAAAATTTACAATTTGTATGAATACATTATTTGTACAATGTACGCTTTGTGGCGCTGTTTTTGTGTACATTTTCAGGTACAATGTACACTTTAAGACATTGTTTTGTGTATACAAGGGGTACCAATGTACACTTTGTGACGTTGTTTGTGTGTACAACATTGGTACAATGTACACTTTGTGACGTTGTTTGTGTGAGCATCATAGATACAATGTACACTTTGTGACGTTGTTTGTGTATACAAGGGGTACCAATGTACACTTTGTGACGTTGTTTGTGTATACAAGGGGTACCAATGTACACTTTGTGACGTTGTTTGTGTATACAAGGGGTACCAATGTACACTTTGTGACGTTGTTTGTGTATACAAGGGGTACCAATGTACACTTTGTGACGTTGTTTGTGTATACAAGGGGTACCAATGTACACTTTGTGACGTTGTTTGTGTATACAAGGGGTACCAATGTACACTTTGTGACGTTGTTTGTGTATACAAGGGGTACCAATGTACACTTTGTGACGTTGTTTGTGTATACAAGGGGTACCAATGTACACTTTGTGACGTTGTTTGTGTATACAAGGGGTACCAATGTACACTTTGTGACGTTGTTTGTGTATACAAGGGGTACCAATGTACACTTTGTGACGTTGTTTGTGTATACAAGGGGTACCAATGTACACTTTGTGACGTTGTTTGTGTATACAAGGGGTACCAATGTACACTTTGTGACGTTGTTTGTGTATACAAGGGGTACCAATGTACACTTTGTGACGTTGTTTGTGTATACAAGGGGTACCAATGTACACTTTGTGACGTTGTTTGTGTATACAAGGGGTACCAATGTACACTTTGTGACGTTGTTTGTGTATACAAGGGGTACCAATGTACACTTTGTGACGTTGTTTGTGTATACAAGGGGTACCAATGTACACTTTGTGACGTTGTTTGTGTGTACATTATTGGTACAATGTACACTTTGTGACGTTGTTTGTGTAAACATTATAAATACAATGTACACTTTGTGATGTTGTTTGTGTATACAAGGGTACCATTGTACACTATATGACGCTGTTTGTTTGTTTTTTTGTTTGTAAAATATAGATATAGCGTACCATTTGTGATATCGATTTTGTGTATATTATAGATTCAATATACAGTTTGTTTGTATACATTACATCACGCATGTTATTTGTATGTACATATTACATCACCCATTTTCTATATTTACGTATCGAGTATTAGTCACAGTATTGATTTGTTTATATGTATAAATTCGTAAACAGGACATATATATACACACAAGTAATACATCCTCGTAGTATACGATCTCTTAGTGCTAAATTGCAACTTCTTTGTTCACAAACGTTTATAAATTTGACTTTTAATATTCGATTATTATTTCAGACTACTATGCATGTTTACTCCTAAATGTATTGCCGTTTAATTTCAAATCATCAGCTATTTTCACAACTCAAGTAACTATACAACGAATATTGAAATAATTAACTGGGTTTTAGGGATGGTAATTGGTTAAAACAATATATCCGATATTGAATTAAATATCAAAACGCAGACAGAAACGATATTGCAGCATTACTAGTATATATGTAAAGTTTTAAAGCTCAATTTTAAAGCAAAATATCTCCCTTTGAATATAAACACGTTTCTTTTACTGGAATTGTTTTAACATTTGTTTATTTACACGCTTTATACATACCAGACAATTAAGTATCTCAATTACTGAACAGATTACCGACTTATTGTTGTTCTTAACAGACTCGATCCGAATTCTCATTCCAGTGCACGTGTTTGTTCCCAGTTGCCATTGAACTTGACATAGTTGTACTTTCTAATGGACCCTTCTTATAGATTAGAATCAATCTCTTTTTTTCCCACTCCATTAGACAGATTTCCAGATAGTTTCTTTGGAAAATGGATCCATGTTATCTAGGAACACGTGTTCATGATACACTCATGTCTTTTACCTTGCAATTTATCTATTAAACGAATGTACTATTTTTAAACCTGTTCGCCAAAACATTTCAATAATTAAAGGAATGATGACTTTTCTTTATCATCTTCGTAAAATAGATATACAATTAATCTAAAAACCGTCAGCGATAAAACACTGATGAAAAATAGAGCAGTTCCAAAATACACAACTTTGTGTGTTCATGATCATATTTGTCTTTCTAGTGTATTTAAACTCAGAAATCCTTTCTGCTTTTTCATATGTCGCAATGCTTATAAATGTAGTTTCGCGAGATATGCCTGCCTGCATACATGGTGACGTTCTATCAATAAAATGATACATTTCTCTCAATATATATTAGATAAATACAATTCCTTCATAAATGCTATACATTTTAATATTTCAAGCTACTAGTTTATTTTTTGATAATTCATATAGTGTAAAATTAAATGAGAAACAAGATATCTAACTAAGTGATAATTGATAATGATTTTTATTACATACTTACTAATAAATACGGTTTTTTTTTTGTATATGCGATACGACACAATTACTCTAACCCATATCAGCCCTCGCCGTATCACACCCAAAACCCGTATCAGCCCCCGCCGTATCACACCCCAAAACCCGTATCAGCCCGCAAAACCCATATCACACCCCTTTTGGAAAAAAAGTTCGTTTTTCAATATTTCAAAAATAAAAATAAATCATAAAATAGTAGTTTTTATTAGTAAGTATGTAATAAACAGAATAAAACACGCCCTTTTCCATATCACACCCAGTATCAACCCTCGACCAATATCAGCCCTCGGGCCTTCGGCCCTTGGGCTGATATTGCAGTCTCGTGTTGATACTGGGTGTGATATGGAAAAAAGGCGTGTATTATTCTCTATGTATCCAATGTTGTGATGATCAGCTTTACCCAAGGGTCATGTACATGTATATATGTTATACCCGAGGGTCATGTATGTTATACCTGAGGGTTAACTTCGCTAATATTTACAAATCATAACCTACTACCTCGTGGTGGTTATTTACCGTTGTATAGAGCTATTTCGCTAAGTTACACGACGCTTAGACTGCCTCCATCTCTAGAATTTTTAATTAATCAAGAAAATTCGAGACTACTAAATTCCGCTGAGGACTGTTTGAAACAGAACAAAGCGGAATAAATAGTTACTACAAGTTTCAAGGCGTAGGACCGTTGTATGCTGTTAGAAATATAATGATGTTCGAAATGCTGTTTAACGAGTCAACGTAAAATTTACGATAAACCAATGCATACAAGTCCATGATTTTAGCTATACGCATGCTCTTATGTAATCGTATTTTCAAAGTTTGTCAGGTGCAGCGTCTTATTAATAATGTTCGTCCTTAATTATTGTCACTGTACATCAATTAGAGTGACAACATTTATCAACATGACAGATTTATAAATGCTTTGTAATTAGTGTGATCACAATCAGATGGTCTGAAGTGCGGCGCCATCTGTCGGGAAACGCTCGTGTAGTATTTTTTTACAAAATATGTATTAAACCTTATCTCCTATCACATTCCCTTCTTCAAAACCACAAAACAACATCGATGTTGTAAACAAATTGACATTATGTCGATAGGAAGGTCACTTCCGCTGGGGACAGTTCGATTCCGTCACTGCTATGCCTACACTGACAGAGCGGGTCGAGCACACCTCAGTGACCCTGACCTCGTCAATTTTCACGCTTCTCAGGTTCCGACGTGAATATGCAAATTAAGCTTGTGGCAAGCTAACTCTCCCATACGTACATCACTGTATGCACGTTTTGTTAATTTTTATTATCAATTAAGTAAAACTACTTCTATAGATATTTGCACGTGCATGATTCTACCGGGGCTGTAATCAAACGGGGGTAAATGATGCGATAATGACATTGATTGTAATTGATGTAAATAACGTGTTATCACCTGTTTTCACGCGAGATAATTACAAGACACCCCCCCC
>NW_018480078.1:2094059-2152510 GCF_002113885.1 Mizuhopecten yessoensis | reverse complement strand
ACCCCCCCCCCCCCCCCCCCCCAGTTTAATCGATTGTTGAATTGAAAAAGTGCATAGCAGTCCGAACAGTCTATGAATCACGCAGTGAACTAAAAACGCGGGAAATAACTGACAATACACTTACGTCAATGGCTGTTCAGAGGGGGAAAATCGTGAGTTTTCACAGAAACATGTTGACACTTTCTTAAGTTTTAGAGTACAGGTTTGATACTGAATAGCCATACGAAAAGTCACAACCTAAGATATGTCATTCCGAAAAATAGGACAATAGCGATAGTTCAGAAATTGAGGACCAGCTAGGTATCCAGGACAACAGGCTATTATCATTACCTTGTTTAATCATATAACCTTTGTGTAATCATCAAGTGTTGACGGAGTTAGGTTTGTTTAACATATATATATAAATTTGTGTGTATAAACTCAAATTAAAACATACAAGTGTTATTAGGGTACTGTAGACAACACAATCCTAGTTCTCCCAGCATGACAATGACGTATACAGTAAAATCCACGTTAGTTCTCCCAGCATGACAATGACGTATACAGTAAAATCCTGGTTAGTTCTCCCAGCATGACAATACCGTATACAGTAAAATCCTAGTTCTCTCAGCATGACAATGACGTAAACAGTAAAATCCTAGTTAGTTCTCTCAGCATGACAATGACGTATACAGTAAAATCCTAGTTAGTTCTCCTAGCATGACAATGACGTATACAGTAAAATCCTAGTTAGTTCTCTCAGCATGACAATGACGTATACAGTAAAATCCTGGTTAGTTCTCCCAGCATGACAATACCGTATACAGTAAAATCCTAGTTCTCTCAGCACGACAATGACGTAAACAGTAAAATCCTAGTTAGTTCTCTCAGCATGACAATAACGTATACAGTAAAATCCTAGTTAGTTCTCTCAGCATGACAATAACGTATACAGTAAAATCCAAGTTAGTTCTATCAGCATGACAATGACGTATACAGTAAAATCCTGGTTAGTTCTCCCAGCATGACAATGACGTATACAGTAAAATCCTGGTTAACTCTCCCAACATGACAATGACGTATACAGTAAAATCCTAGTTAGTTCTCCCAGCATGACAATGACGTATACAGTAAAATCCTGGTTAGTTCTCTCAGCATGACAATGATGTATACAGCAAAATCCTGGTTAGTTCTCTCAGCATGACAATGACGTATACAGTAAAATCCTGGTTATTTCTCCCAGTATGACAATGACGTATACAGTAAAATCCTGGTTAGTTCTCCCAACATGACAATGACATATACAGTAAAATCCTAGTTAGTTCTCTCAGCATGACAATGACGTATACAGTAAAATCCTGGTTATTTCTCTCAGCATGACAATGACGTATACACTAAAATCCTGGTTATTTCTCCCAGCATGACAATGACGTATACAGTAAAATCCTGGTTAACTCTCCCAACATGACAATGACGTATACAGTAAAATCCTAGTTAGTTCTCTCAGCATGACAATGACGTATACAGTAAAATCCTGGTTAACTCTCCCAACATGACAATGACGTATACAGTAAAATCCTAGTTCTCTCAGCAAGACAATGACGTATACAGTAAAATCCTGGTTATTTCTCCCAGTATGACAATGACGTATACAGTAAAATCCTGGTTATTTCTCCCAGTATGACAATGACGTATACAGTAAAATCCTGGTTAGTTCTCCCCGCACGACAATGCCGAATACAGTAAAATCCTAGTTAGTTCTCCCAGCATGACAATGCCGAATACAGTAAAATCCTAGTTAGTTCTCCCAGCATGACAATGACGTATACAGTAAAATCCTAGTTCTCTAAGCATGACAATGACGTATACAGTAAAATCCTGGTTATTTCTCCCAGTATGACAATGACGTATACAGTAAAATCCTGGTTAGTTCTCTCAGCATGACAATGATGTATACAGCAAAATCCTGGTTAGTTCTCTCAGCATGACAATGACGTATACACTAAAATCCTGGTTATTTCTCCCAGCATGACAATGACGTATACAGTAAAATCCTTGTTAACTCTCCCAACATGACAATGACGTATACAGTAAAATCCTAGTTCTCTCAGCAAGACAATGACGTATACAGTAAAATCCTGGTTATTTCTCCCAGTATGACAATGACGTATACAGTAAAATCCTGGTTAGTTCTCCCAGCATGACAATGCCGAATACAGTAAAATCCTAGTTAGTGCTCCCAGCATGACAATGACGTATACAGTAAAATCCTTGTTAACTCTCCCAACATGACAATGACGTATACAGTAAAATCCTAGTTATCTCTCTCTGCATGACAATGACGTATACAGTAAAATCCTAGTTATCTCTCTCTGCATGACAATGACGTATACAGTAAAATCCTAGTTCTCTAAGCATGACAATGACGTATACAGTAAAATCCTGGTTATTTCTCTCAGCATGACAATGACGTATACAGTAAACTCCTAGTTAGTTCTCTCAGCATGACAATGACGTCTACAGTAAAATCCTAGTTAGTTCTCTCAGCATGAAAATGACGTATACAGTAAAATCCTAGTTCTCTCAGCAAGACAATGACGTATACAGTAAAATCCTGGTTATTTCTCTCAGCATGACAATGACGTATACAGTAAAATCCTGGTTATTTCTCCCAGTATGACAATGACGTATACAGTAAAATCCTGGTTATTTCTCCCAGCATGACAATGACGTATACAGTAAAATCCTGGTTATCTTAACATGACAATGACGCTGATAGGGACATTCTAGTTCTCGAGAAAGTGGTATTGATGATAATTACGGTGGAATTTCATTACTTAATTATAGGGACTTTGTGGTTTGATAGGAAGCATACTGTTTTATTCCTTTGTTATTTCATTTTTTCTCTCCGGTGCAGCTTTTTGTAGAAACTTCTGCCGTTTCCACCTGCATGCTTTCAGAGTCTGATGGTCCTTTATTAGAATGTACTGGAAAGATTAAAATTGACATCGTAACATGATTTAAATATTCATATTCCCATACATGTTGTTTCTGATCGCCTGTCGTCATTTCTCTACGCTGTATCAATTGTTTCCATGCATTTTGTCTCTAGTGACCCAAAGTCGCCATTTTCCCTGCAGTAGGTGTTTCGACCGAGTAAAACCCAAACAAATATTCTTTCCTTTTTGTTTTACTGTCATTACTCTATTTTACAGAATTACACAACATGATATCATTGTATGTGTAATCTTTCCACGCCCACCCCTTAAAAATTCCACTTTACAATTCATGTAGGTTTAAATACTTTGTAACTTTAGCAGAGAAATGCTTGTCAGTGATAATGAGCTATTTCATGCATCAGTGACCGGAATAAGACAACCGTTGATCATTTGTCTCGCACATGCGCCGCGGGCAAGCAAGTACCGGACGAATGGGTGATGCAAGATTAATGGTAGCTCATGAAGCTTTTTATTCTGCGAGTATGTCGGCGTCTAGGATCGTTCAGCATGCTGTCACTACCTTAAGAAATATGTATAAAAAAAACTTCTACTTGAGTCTCGAAATATATATCTTTAATTTAAGATATATACAGAGATCAGTGTTGCTTATTGAGTATAAGTTGCATTTCAATATATACGGCTAAAACGAGAAAAGTGAAATGGGGAAAAATGAACACACATAGCATCCAAACACATGGGCAAGCTTTGTCACAGCTTTCATATTCAGGGGAAATGTATATTACAGTGTCCACACTGACGGTCAATATATACTACGACGTCAATACATAAACATGCCACAGTGTCCACACCCAAGGACATATATCTCACAGCGTTCACACAAGTTCGTGTCTTACCACGGTGTCCACAAACAATGGACAATAAGTACCACAGCGTTCATACACAGGATCAAAATATACCACATCATAAACACGCAATACACTGGTAAATAGTAAGAATTTATACATACCTTTTAATATTATTGATGATATTTTACATATTCAATTCAAACATAGCTTATATTATTTGTCATAACTAATGATGTGAAGATACATCAATATTTGTTTTCTATACGGTTATTTGACCTGTCTAGAATGACCAACCTGTATAGACAGCTAAACACATTACCAACACACCAAGTCTATATAGATCTTTAACACATAAACAACACGCGTAGTCAAAATAGAAATTAAAAACGTTGCCATCACAGGTAGTCTAAAAAGAACTTTATTGACTTTACAAGTTAAGAAACTTGATTAATCATATGATTGGGACTGGTTAATGAGATATGATATTGCATTAACCTTTCCCATATTTCCCCCTCAATAATTGGTATACACGTAAAACAAATCTCGGAGGGCATCTTTTACGCTGCCAAATTTAGCAAAGCCAAGTACGATGACAAATCCGTACTGTCTCGAACGAATTGGCCGCGGTTAATTTCCCTGGCAGTTTTTGTATTAGTTGATTTATGTTGATTGATAACAATTTGCTCTTACGTAATAATTTTATCTTTAAAATTTGCCAACAATTGACGCATAGTACATTTAACGCAGCAAGAAAATCACTAAACATTTAACGATAGTAAATCTTTGATTACTTACAAGGAAACCGGTATGAAATTTGACAGACGATATTTCACAACGTCAATATACGATCAGGCATTTATGATCAACATAAACAAAACGATACAAAAAATTCAATCAGACCAAATATCAAAGGTAGAACTGAACAGATTTTAAAAATCAGATGCATGCAAACTTGACATAATGACAAGAGGATAATGTATTTTGTCATAGTTTAATGGAATACTCAGTAGACCATTAGCAGTGATTTAGAAAGTGTTGACCCTGTCAAACCCCTTTGTTCCTATTGCACCAGTCATAATACCTGAGTGGGATCTGACTCAGGGTATCGGTAATATAAATGGTTACAGAAACATCGTTCGTACGTCTCTTGTATGACTAGAGACAAAACACATGTGTGTACTAGAAACTGCTGTTATAACAAATGAGGTAGTTATCCTCTCCAAACAATGTTTAGCAGACTTCGTTACCCTGGAGGAAACCAAAGGTAGGTTACTGGCAGACTGTGTGGTATTCACCGCCACAACGATACTACCGCCAGGTTACAGCCATTTTGTGAGTTGAAATTCTTTCCGTTTAATTTAGGTGTCTCTTCGGTTTCTGTAATTATATCGTACCGACTTCGAGTTATTATAATATCCTTATGTGTTGACGATGTTTTATATGTATCAGTTTTTTTATTGACCATTGTGAGTATGTTTTTGAGTCCCCAAAATTAGCTTTGACTCTCGGGTTTGAACGGACATGTCTATTTGATATTTGTTTTGACTCTCCAAATTTCAGGGAATATGTTATTTGACCCTCTGAAATTGCTAGCTAACGTTTCATTCTATAGAATAGAGAATGCGCGCGCAGAGTTCCGTAAACGCCTTTTTAATTATTCGATACCCTGGCCAAAAGTTATGGGTGTTTATTGTTATACTTAAAGTAATTTCACCACTTAAATACAATCGCACAAGAAAGAAATATGAAAAATATATGTTGAATTTATCAAATATTTCATCAAATTGTGTCTCCACTAAAAGTAGGAAAGTTTTCATTCTATCGACGACCAAACGATCAGGCGCGTAGCTACCATGTAAGCCAATAAGCCCGGGCTTGCACATGATTTTGACAAGTATAGATTTTCAAGACGTTATGTTTTCTTGCTGATACTATAAAGTGGAGTTTAAGTTTTGAATATATAGTATACATATGTAAGTCCTCAGATATGATACATTGTTAATAGTTAGTACAAAAATGTATGAAGTTTAGAAATGTCCATTGCATTAATGGACAGTTCCAGGCGGAACTAAACTGCTCGATTGAGTAAATTGAGAAACTCACGCCTGGGGCAAACGGCTCCGAGTATGGCACACATTGGACACAGACAATCAATGTTTTTTTTTATGAAAATATCAATTTGGGGCACGATCGACCCCTTTTGCCGGGGCACATTCGGCCACCCGGAATGCAACTGTTATTGTGCCAAGTGACGTCACCCAATTGACCACAAAAATATTATTTTTACGACGCAAAAATTAAGTATTTTTTTCTTTGTATTCACTGATTTGTTCTGGACTTATTTTCCAACAGAATTGAATGAAATTCCATACACTTATTAGTAAATTGTCTTCTCTGTCCTTCATGCCATACTTGCCCTGGTAGGGGCCGGATTTGCCTCAGTGCGGGGCTCGTCCGGCCCCCAACTCTCTCGACCGAAAAAGTCCAATAATTTCCAAAATATGGTCTTGTTTACGATTTGGTTATTAGTTTATGAAAGACAATACATTTCTTTTCTAAATGACATATATAAATATGCATTTCAACAGTATAGTACATGCCTTCCATAACGTCCTGAAAAAAGAAAAAGGGGGCGTGTTTGCCACGGTCCCCCCTACACATGTATTATATCATGTGTAGGAGAGACCGGGGCCAGTCCGGCCCCTTTTTAAAACTATATTATAGTTTACAACATATCATTATCTCAGACATCAGGACGTGGGAAATGGCTCCTGAGACGTTCTAGAAAACAAAATTTTCATGGGGGAGACCCCCCAGACCCCCCTTACGGGAGGGGGAAGACCCACTCCCGTACCCTCCCCCGGCTCGTGTACGCGCTTCGGTGGGGAGGGGGGGGGGCTGCCTTCGGCAACCCCATGTCGGGGGCTTACACTTGGTAAAGGGGCTAGCTACGCGCCTGACGATATGAGGTCAAATGTCAAAAATCTCATCCAGTCCTTGAATATAGAGTTTCTGTTATTAATTAACAAGTGTAAGAAAACAGCTCACGTCCGCCGACTACCATATCAGGTCAGGCTGCCAGTGTCTAACTTCCCGTCTGACAGTGGACCGGAATACTAAATACCCGTTTGATGGATGAGGTGTTCCGAGGGTGACGTTCCGTCACTCTCTGCCTTCAGCCATGTATAGCTGTATTGCATGCGATATATATATATTGTATGCATACTAAAACCATGGCACGATGTGTTATTGTGTTCTCCAATCCTACCACTAGTTGTTAGCTGACTTATTTCTAGTGACATATGCAAAAATGCTGCCGTTTCAGATAAAAATCTTCACAAATGAATCATGTCAACCACGTTTAAGTCTTTTACTTACACGGGTTTACGTTTGCATATGCGACACACTAAAATGTATGTAAATGTGTTTCTTCTCATTGATGTATGCTATTCACACAGATACACTGAAATTAATTTTCTTAGTTTTTTTTTTCTTTTTCTGTTCCTGGTATAACAAAATTAGGTCTAATTGTACATTTCACATTCACATCTACGGCACTATATGTATGTGGTATTAATACATTAGTTCCCTATAAACGTCATCAGTTTGTGGTCTCAGCTGATTGTCACCCATTACACATGCAACCATTATGTTGTTTGAAGAACAATAAACCTACTTAACTGAAGTCTTGTGCCATTTCCTGGATAAGATTTTTCCCCTTGGTATGATTTCATTTCAATATTCAAACACGTGTCACTTGGTTTGAATTTATTTAACAATATCGTTTGTATCACGCATAAATTAAAGAATAGCCAAAATGTCGAGTTATCGTTACTCGCAATTCTGCTACACTAAATCACGAAAACAATGACAGTCATATTTGTTGATAACATTTTACAATTGCTTAAACGTTATAAAACGTTTACATCAACCAGTCTATGTGAAATTATAAACAAATATCATAAAAATGTGTTTTTTTAACAATTTTGTCACGGTTTTCCGTAACGTGAAATTGAATACAATACACTTTTGTTTTCTTCTTGAATTCAATACCTATTATAATGATTTCACCGGTGGTTCCACCGAACAATATTTGCATTGTTTATATATGCACCTTGATATATGTATTATTCATTAGTTGCCCGTCACACTTAACAATGACCTGTCAGCTAAATTCTGCAGTGTTAAGTTCGCCCACAAATTCTGTCAATTTACATACATTGCTGTAACAATCTCCACCGCAGTTACTTTATTATATATTCCTTAGACACATCATCTGACCAATATCGTTTATATTCTGTCATAAACACAGTACACATTTCAAATTCACACATTCACTATGTCATTTCGAATAAAAAAACCTAACAATTCACAACACATATATTACGAACTTGGTAAACTTTTCAGGAAGTCCTGTCATTTTCCTGTAATCAAACGAATTTCTGAAGTAAATAAAAACATATTTAAATGAACAAAAGTTAAAAGTTTTTAATTTTCAGCTAAAACATTAAGCGTATCTTATTTGTGATCATTCGATTTTATTCATGTCTTTTTGAATGAGTCCATTCTCAGCTATACTATACAGCATTCAATCATGTAATTGTTGGTTTTTGCTAATATCATTCAAATTTAACGGTAGTCCCCACCAGGTCCAAAATTCTACACGCATGACATATTTCACAGCGTTAAACAACGAAACGCGACGAACTTGAAGTGTCTTATAAACTTATATCAGTCATAAGAGAACTCAAAGTATATAAGTGTCTATCAATTCACAAACCTTTATTGATAATGGGAGAAACCTAAAAACATAAGTGTCTGTCAATTTACTAACCTTTATCAATAATCGTGATAACTCTAAATATATAAGTGTCTAGAAATTTACAAACCGATGTCAGTCTAGGTATTTATGGTATATGCTATTTAGCAGTTATGATTGTTGTTTTACTTCATTGTGTTTAAGGGTTTATATCAATCACGTAAGAAATCGTAATGCATAAGTGTTTTACAATTCATTAACCTTTATCGGTCACGTAAGATATTGAAAAACATTAGCGTCTTCTAATAACACACAAATGGGAGTAGGCGAACAACGTTTCGTTGGTGTTGTGCAATCTGGTCATAACTTCTCCTGTTTTTCATTACAAAAACAATTACATCGTTGATATTATTGAGCTTCGTCGTGTATCTAATGTATATACACGAAAAGATATGCCATAATATTACTTATACGATTAAGTGTGACACAACAACTTCATAATTTACATTTTAAACCATTGTTATTTCCGTTACAGGGACCAACTGTTTCCTAATGATATGCTTATGAAATACAGAAACGTTTTTTGCCATATCATAATAAATGCAGTCCGTTTAATGAGCAGCTCAATAGTTTCTTCAAAAACGCTCTGTTCTCTCGTTTATATAAGAATTCTCTCTCATTTGCATCATCTGTCTACCAATATGTAAACTATAACACGTGTGTAATAATTATTAAAATATATTAACATTTTTTCCGAAAATGAATATTAATAGTTCTAATTGTTCCAAAAATGAATATTTAAAAGTATTATCTCAACGTTCCGAAATAGGATTACACGTACAAGTCTGTGTGCAACTACCAAGACAATTATGTGAAAAAGCTTTATTTTTTTTTAATATCTGATCAAGTGTGCATCTAAATTTTGTATGCATTATGTGTTTTGTATAATGATTAGCATGTTAATCGAGAGTGTGATATAAACTGTAATAATGATATTTCTTTTATTATATTAAATTTATTTTTTCAGGTCATGACGAAACACTTATTTGGAGGATAATGCATAGATTCATACACTATGTGAAAAACACATTACAACTGTTTCTCTTGTTTGGTAAGTACATTACGAAAACACATAACGAGGGAAGCGGGTTGTTTTACATATTACATAACTTTTGTAAGAGTTACTTTCCATTCAATTCAGGCAATATTATATCGAATATATTTATATCTTAATCAACCTTTAGATACATATATACATATATAAATAATTTATATATATATACAACTTCACGTGCCATTCGACATCGTCGTGTTCTGAATCATAATATACTTATTATCACTATTTCTAAAATTTGCGATCTGGAATATTTGTTTTTCCTTTCCAAAGTCAGCGCGAAAATATGCAAGCCCGAACCACTGTCTTTCTGGAAAAAATATTTTTAGTGATATAAAGCTAATATTTATTGGAATAAGAACGAATTAATTTTGGCAACATTTTCCTGCTGTAATCCGTAATGTTTTCGTTTCCTCAAATTTTTCCTTTGATTTTACAACATCCACCGATATCTGTCAATAAGCAGGTTTCGTGTAGGTGAATTGTTTTATGCTACATTTTCCCTATCCCAATGTTAAAATACGGAAATATTTCCCTACTATTATCAATGATATTTTCTTCTCCTCAAATATTTGCTTTTTATTTGCAACATCCACCGATATCTGCGAATAATAAGGTTTTATATATGTGAATTGTGTTATGCTTCATTTCCCCCCCTCCTAATTTTAAAATACGGAAACATTTCCTTACTGTTATCCGTCATATTTTCTTCCAATAAGCAGGTTTCGTGTTGGTGAATTTTGTTGTGCCGTACGTGTTTTACCTTTCGATATTAAGATATGTCATGAAAATATTGGGTGGGTCAAAATAATTATAAACTCGTTTATTGCACATACCAAAAAGTGTGAAACATCGGTCAAATTTGTTAATATCCATCAGAAAAATACCTGAACATTGACACATAGTTTCTGAATCACACCAGATAAAGATGTATCAAAACAATCTACATACATTAAATAGAATGATGGCACGGCTACAGTCAGTAATGAGTGAGCGATAAATCCCCGCCTCCAACCATTAATCTGCAACAGTTGAATGTTCACAAAAATTCACACTATTACAAGTAGAGGATTCTGATTTCTCGGAAATTCAACTTCATCTTCTTTTATTACATTTTTCTCTTTGGCCATTTCGTGACGAAATAACGTTTAGACATTAAACACATCGTAAACTTTACTATTATTGACTGTATAAGATGACCGGAACACACGTAGGTGATTGAACCATTAAACCATTGGAAATACAGTTCCAAAAATGAATTACACTCCATCATACAGCTGTTTCGTCATTTTAGAACACATCGGTGATGATAGGGACCTAAACGTTCTAAATCCAAGTTGGTCTAAACTGTTGAAACGGAAGTGCAGTTACAGGAAATCCCTTAATTATATGACTTAAAACATTTAGAGAGGCACTGATTCATTTCAAATAACATAACGACTAAATTGTATATAAACTTGTTATTATAATCGACATGTATCACATTGTTTTGTTAGTCATAATCTTCATCAAGTTATTATTGTGTATAATCTTTTTAAACATGAATGTAAATATTAATGAAAACAAGTTATTTTAATATAATGAAAACCATATCTTATATGATACAGAAAAAAAGCTGCAAAATTGTTGCATCGCATTAAATCATACATTTAACTACGAAATGTTAATATAAAAATTACCCTTTGACATTATTAGACTAATTGTGTGAAAATATTTCTTGATGAGAACGTCCTTTATGATTTAATGTTTATATGAACATATATCAAATAAGGTTATGATATATATACGATATATAATTGAACATTATGAGAAAACGTTTGTCTCAGTCAAATCAGTCACGTGGATAAACTACCGTTTATGTGACGTCACGAATCCTGACCAATCCTAAACATTACTATTTTTATGGTCATTCCCGCCATGTTATAGTAATTACGAGTCCATATGATTGCCCTTTGTACATGTAAACACCATTTAGGTAGGTATTTTTTTCAGTACAGAAATATAAGGGATGTAGATATTTACCTTACTACCAGACTGCTTAATGGCCGACAGCTGCATACTGACAACCTTGTCTACATAACGACCCATGTTCACAGACTAATTTATCGGTATATGTATCCTCAAGGAATTCGTGAAAATAATGTTATATATATTATACCATGGAAAAGTTAATGATCATTGTGTAATATACTACCTCCGGCAAAAATGTATTTTCTAAAACAAATATGGAACAGGACTGACAAGTGTAACTAAATATAGATATATGCGCACGGGATAATTAGTGCAATCGAATATGTAATCTACTGAATTTGCATACTGTTACCACGTCATTATTATTTTATAGTTGTTTAGCTTTCAAAGGGTATTTTGTACAACACATAAATATGACATGATTATTCATCCTCACAGACGAAAACCTACCTATCCATGTTTACTCTCAGACACACAAAATACAAACGTATGCAGGTATAATTTTTCAAAATATCTTTTCTTCTATATTTAGTGCTTAATTCTGATTGACATATGATAAGTTCTGTTGTATGTTTGATTTTTTATTGTGTACCAAAAAGGAAAGAAGAAAAAATCTGTACTTCCCCAATTCTCACGTAATATCATAATTTGAACCGTTGTTTGTGTTTACTTATCAATAACCAATCTTTAAACATCGATTTCTTAAATTGAAATAATTAAAGTATTATATTTTTGATAATCAAATAGGGGCTTTATAATGGTACAGAATTCAAATAATTAAATTCTTAAATTTCTCTCCCTTTTCCTACATGTAAAATATATGGATTTTGTTACCATAATGTTATAAACATTTTGTCTGCTTTACTTTTTTATGAAAATTGTTCCGATCCTGATCATGATGGGGAATATAATAATCAATTTTGTTTTCTAATAAACCCCAGCAAAACATGATCGATATAGCACCGTTATATTGAAGGACGTGTGTATCATCTTTAGGTAAATTCTTGGAAAGTAGAAATCCTAATAGTGCTAATTTCTTTCAGCAAATCACTTATTGTGGCTATTACACCAACACTGAACCATATATCGTAAGATATAGTGTTGATCGCCCTAAAGTAAATTTTATATTATACAATACGGTGTTTTACCCCATCACAAACCTTGTGCCCTAAATTCATTTTGAAAAACTGAACATTCTCATTCTCACAATTGGAAAATTAAGTTTTTGCAATGAGTTGTCACTTGCTGGACTTTTGATAAAAACTCCTTATTTTTAAAGAAGTATCTATGAAAAAAATGTATTTACTATTTGGATAGATTTTTTTTCCCCTATGTCGTGATAACTATTTTATCTTAATCGGATTTTTTGTTTGGCTAGGTAGACCAGTTGTCTTTAAAACGATGAATATCCCGATCTGCTTTTAAAGTACTGAAAGGGTTAATGCCCTGACTTCAACATCCACACAACTATCGTCCTCGTGACGACTTCGTTTAGCGAAAGATGCAATGCAATCGTTTACCTAAACAAATAAATCACTGCATCAACAACATTTAATTTAACATTAATATTTACAGATATATAAGTGATTTTCAATCCTATGTGTACATTTGCTACACAGATGATACATTGTGTTTTCCCCAGGTCAATCGCCTTATCTAAAACAAATAATACATTGTGAGAGGTGTCATAATGTATTAAATTTATATGCCTGTGTTTATTAATTAGTAATTATGACATGTTTATTAACATATCACTATAATCAGTTACAATTACTAAAACAAAACAAAAAGTGTACAACTTGATTATGATAAATCGCTACATATAATGAACATTTAATATCTCTGGTTGTTATTAAGGTACAATCGATGACACTTGTAAGTTAGTGTCTTTAAAGATATCAACATATAAATAAAGGTATTGTTTATATAGTAGACAAATGAGCGTTGTCTCCATTCAAGTGTCTTCACTTTACGATATCATAGGTTAAACGTCACATTTAAGATTATCTAGGCCACGTTTGCTTAATTTTATTCTATAAACTAACATCGGATAGAATACTTATAAACATGCTTACACCTACCTACAAAAACACCTGGTATTAGTGTCTTACTTTTGTACGTTATTTGGTTTGTTGTTAAATCACTGGAAATCAAGACGCTATTGAATACAGAAAGATAAAAGTATTTTGTAATAACTCAAGATTATAAAATTCTAACATACGATCTATTCGACAATTTATTGACCATATGTGTTAACATTGGAGATAATTAGAGATTTACAGGTTTTCGCAATAGCTTGTTATTATTAAATATATATTGCTATCGCATAATCGGTAAAATGATTGAAAATATAGCTCTAGGTTCATACAGCAGGTGGCCAAGGGAAGCATTATTGGAGTTAAGGATATTCCTGTAAACCAATGGAAACCATAATTGGATTTAAGGGAAAAAATTGAGTGATTGAATGTTCCTGAACTTTGATTTGCTTTACTATACGTTTCATAAGACAAAGTAAACGTAATTAAATGTACACAAGTGTCACACACCATTCATGTATCTGACAAGATCCAGAACTGGTGACCTGTGAGATAGTGTGTTGTCGTTTACATTAATACGTCTTTGATAGAGGTCATGATGTCATCGGAGAGACATTGATGTTGGATGTCCAAGCCAAATACATTTCCATCTCATGTAAAATTCATCAAACGTTAGACAGGTGACAACACTAAACGACACAGATTTCTTATTGAACAACATCTGGAACTGATTCAAAATCTAAATGCTACTCTTGTGTCATAAGATCTATGATCATCATGAACACGATGCTATTAAAAGCATCAACCGCGTGAACTAGTTTATCAAGGTTAGTACGGATTCTAATTTAGTTGGAGGGTTTCACCACTTTTTTCTATATCTTTTTCCATATATTCATACAAAGACAATTATAGGTTACTGGGCCCACTTGTATAAAACATCTCAACTCTTGAGTTTTCCTCAAGTCTAAGATTTCCCATAGACAATACATTGCTTGAGATTTTCCTTAACTTTGAGATGTTTTATACAAGTGGACCCAGGACTTAAACCAGAATTAGAACATTTTGAGATTATTCCCGGTAATGTTGCTTGCATGATAATATTTACCAAACATGTATCATGACCGACAGCGCAGTATCTTCTTTGTTAAATATACAGCACACTAACCTGTGACTCTTGTACATGTAGGCAAATATGTTTTCTCTTTAAATGTCACATCTAAGATTATTTAGGCAACATTTGTTATATCTTTTAAATAAATTACCTCACATAGGATTCCCTGTAAACCATTATATCTTGTATCGCATTAGATGTTTGATATACTTTTGAAGTATTTGATACATTTGCCCTTATCTAGACCAAAATCATGATTATATACAATTGACTTGGTGGCCACTCTGTACATTGAAGTTTCTTTCTGTGTTTTCATAAACTTTCCCGAGCACCTTAAAGTATAAACATGTATGATAGTGTGCTTAATGTTATAGGCAAATTTTCGTTCGGGAATATTTCCCTAACCTTGTGTAGCCTCATTAAAAAATCTCAAGAAAATGAAGTATGTAAGAATTCTGGTCGTTAAATTTTCCTTTGTTATGTTTTGATGATTAGATGTTTTCTTAAACCATTGAACTGGTCTGAAAATAGGGCTAGCATAATGTATTTATTGTCAGGATATCCATTTACCGTGTCATGATAAATATTTCTAAATCAACACGGAAAAGTTTACCTCATTGGTAGCATTAACTATGTTCAGACATAAACATATTTTTTTTTTAACTATTTCCCCCTTTGCAATATACTGGCCGTATATACACAGCTTACCAATATGCGTGTTGATATGATAACAATTCGTCAAGATGTCTACCAAAAAGGTATTAATGTACACTTAGTATGCTGCAGACCACCGTCCAAGGACAGGTAATCACCCTTTTTGGATTGACTGACCGTACAAACGGCGATGGTCAAGCGGTCAGCCACTACAGTCAGAAACGGTGACTAATTGTCAAATCATTCATTCAGTGATATTGTCAACAAAAGAGAATCTGCCCTGATTGCTCCAATATCGCTATATATGGAGAATTCGTTTAGTCACGTGACCTCTATTTTGACGTCACCGACCGATATTATTGTGACAGCATTTACCATGCCTTACTGAAAACATCATGAAATGCCATTAAAAGGAGAGTATGAAATAAATACAAATAACAAAACTACTTTATTAAATTCAAAATTTAACTTATGCTAGCAAATGGTGCTCTAGTTCTAGGACAGGTATTGCAAAAGAAAAAAGCCATTTCAGGTTTATCAAATTTGTCAGCAATCACATTGCGTGATATAGGCCCATAACACCATTTGTTTAGAAAATGCTTAAATAATTCACTTTTTAAATAAAAAGCAACTATATTTTGTTGTTATACATGTATATGAATGATACTAAATATTACCAAAATTTTACCAAAATATGGCCTCATCTCTTTTGGTTACTTTAAAACAACATTTTATATAGTAAGCATTATGTACTTACGAAATCCCTCTGTACAAAATACAATAAAAATTGGTTACTACAAACACGCGGATTGAAAATAATACGAATTTGTTTTTATATCCCCGGCAAGTAATTGTCTTGGAAATATCAACGTCCGTAACAAATATTGACTACAGAGAAAACACGTAGGTCCCCTGGATAACTTAGTTGTTAAAAGACAGAATTTTACGATGCTACACATGTATCTCTCTGACATGGATTAGGATTTAGATACACTTAATACTGGCGTTAACTGTTTCATATTTAGAATCAGAAATATGACGGTGTGGTTGCTGTGAATAAAGACCGTTAAAACTGTATTATGACAGTTCAGATGTAACTGGTATTGGTCTGAATGGTCAAACAATTAATACGTCCGTGACAGATTGTCCTTACTTGTGGTACTTAGTATTCCACACAATTTGTTGCTCATTAAGTAACAAATCACGCTCCATAAAATCCGTCAGCACTGCCCACAATACTTCACGGTCAGTTTTTGATAGATGACCAGTCATACTGTTTAATAGTATACACCATCACTGGGACCACTGCCCAAAGTGAATGGCATATCGTTTTTCTAGGACAAGCGTTAAGGTTTTTCATACACATATATGCATACGTGTATAATATCGCCATGTCACCAACAGAATTAACGCATGGATACAGGCATATCACTACAGCATGTGTTAGAGTCCCTTTAAAACGTCAGGTCGGGTCGAGCTATCGACAGAATGACGATCAGATATGGTGATGGATGGGTGAATGTGTTGGTTTGATAAAGCCACAAGCACCTGCATAGGTAGCAACTCGGTAGACTAATAACAGGATCGTAAATTGGAGGTGAAACACAATGACAATCATGCACATCTGCATTAAATAATACAACGAATCATGTGTGAACCTGAAATAAATATCATGCAACAACTGAAAATATATTTGCAGTTATTTCAGTTAAATATTCTTATTTCCGAAAAGTCTTGTTAAAGATGTTGACCACGCTATTTCCTTCTCACGCAAACTTCTTAAACTTGTGATCCCGCTTATGCCAAACAAGTATGATCGATTCTCTTCAAGAGATAAATACCAGCTTTAACGAATGAATTCCAAATAGCAATTAAGTCCAAAATTGATTTAAACATATTTATGATTTTTTTCTAACTATAACTTATCTGAACATGCTATCAAACAGGTTTTTCAGTAGGTTCGGTATTATTTTCATTATCTTTTAAAGTACGGTGTAAAAACTCTTTGTAACAATTTCTATGTTAAGTTTAACATGTAACGATGCATTGATGACACAGAAAACGTCACCGTATTTGCAATCTCCTGATGTGATTCACTAGGGGTGTTTCGTTTAAGTATATCAGATTCTAAGGAAAAAGTGTAATCTTGAAAGTCTTAAAACTTTCTGCTTTTTGCAACATCTTCCCCGGAAACTGTTATGACCAACATAACAACTGTCCTACCAGCACCTCCGCTAGCTGTCTAATGAGTTGTCAAATCCGGGATGCAACCTGCATCGGCCAGACTGATAGATATATCAACTACCAAGAACAATTTGTCTTCGCTCACACTCATATACCTAATCTATACCTAGCGGGACGTAGACGGTGCAATGTATGAACATGCCTCATGCGCTTCAATTAATCATCCCTGTACAGACATGTTTGCCTTCTTAATGCAATTTGCAGTCGTGAGATATAGTTTTCGTTTAATCTTTCGACCCATTCAGCAAAAATAAAAGCAAATTAATGGTTTAATTCAACACTTGCAGACACAAACAAATAGTTTCTATACTGATTCCATTTTCATTACGATATGCCAGTTTTTGTCCAACTAAGTTACTTTATTGTCAACTTCATCAGACGTTAGTTAATGTCAACGAAATAAGTTTGTGAGTTTAGGTTTTTTTTGCTGCACTGTTTCGCCACATTTAACACAGGTGCATCACTAAATCCCTTGTTTGATTGAATCCAGACCATCAAAGGAATATAACTATCAATCATTCTTGCACAGTGACATAAACGTAATACCTGTCGAACCACGAACATCCGGAAAACATAAGCATGCACAGTCGAATAAGGTCTCGCTGTATTTTTACTGCCATATCATGCTTACAAGACAAGTATATCCACGTTTTGTATGGTGCTATTAAAAAAATCTATCTCGCCCGTTGGTAATAAAAATGACACTCGCTGAATCGCACTAACGTGTGGCGTTACATCAAATAATATGAAGTAAACAAAACCAAAAATGAAGTATTTAGTGTACAGTGGTCCCTATTTCATTGAATTGTCTACAATATAACTGTATAGTTGGACCTAGTTAATTGTCTTGTCTACAATATAACTGTATAGTTGGACCTAGTTGATTGTCTTGTTAACAATATAACTGTATAGTTGGACCTAGTTGATTGTCTTGTTTACAATATCGCTGTATAGTTGGACCTAGTTAATTGTCTTGTCTACAATATAACTGTATAGTTGGACCTAGTTAATTGTCTTGTTTACAATATAACTGTATAGTTGGACCTAGTTGATTGTCTTGTTAACAATATAACTGTATAGTTGGACCTAGTTGATTGTCTTGTTTACAATATCGCTGTATAGTTGGACCTAGTTAATTGTCTTGTCTACAATATAACTGTATAGTTGGACCTAGTTAATTGTCTTGTTTACAATATAACTGTATAGTTGGACCTAGTTGATTGTCTTGTTAACAATATAACTGTATAGTTGGACCTAGTTGATTGTCTTGTTAACAATATCGCTGTATAGTTGGACCTAGTTAATTGTCTTGTCTACAATATAACTGTATAGTTGGACCTAGTTAATTGTCTTGTTTACAATATAACTGTATAGTTGGACCTAGTTGATTGTCTTGTTAACAATATAACTGTATAGTTGGACCTAGTTGATTGTCTTGTTTACAATATCGCTGTATAGTTGGACCTAGTTAATTGTCTTGTCTACAATATAACTGTATAGTTGGACCTAGTTAATTGTCTTGTTTACAATATAACTGTATAGTTGGACCTAGTTGATTGTCTTGTTAACAATATAACTGTATAGTTGGACCTAGTTGATTGTCTTGTTAACAATATCGCTGTATAGGTGGACCTAGTTAATTGTCTTGTTTACAATATTACTGTATAGTTGGACCTAGTTGATTGTCTTGTTTACAATATCGCTGTATAGTTGGACCTAGTTAATTGTCTTGTCTACAATATAACTGTATAGTTGGACCTAGTTAATTGTCTTGTTAACAATATAACTGTATAGTTGGACCTAGTTGATTGTCTTGTTAACAATATCGCTGTATAGTTGGACCTAGTTGATTGACTTGTTTACAATATTACTGTATAGTTGGACCTAGTTGATTGTCTTGTTAACAATATCGCTGTATAGTTGGGCCTAGTTAATTGTCTTGTCTACAATATAACTGTAAAGTTGGACCTAGTTGATTGTCTTGTTAACAATATCGCTGTATAGGTGGACCTAGTTGATTGACTTGTTTACAATATTACTGTATAGTTGGACCTAGTTAATTGTCTTGTTTACAATATTACTGTATAGTTGGACCTAGTTGAATTTCTGGTTAACAATATTACTGTACAGTGGGACCTAGTTGAGCCAAGGACAGTTGACAACATTAAAAACGGGAAAATGAAATTCCACAGCGGCCTTTATCGTATTTTACTTCTATAAATAGGCTGAATGTACCTTTGTAAAATATAAACATAAAGATGTAGGAATGTGTCAGTGTTAGTGGTTTTGGTAATGTCGCCACCATGTACAGCGTCATAGGCAAACCCATAATCTCTCTGTTTATTAACGAGATTGTTTGCTATTTGTAAGGGAAAAGCTATTAGAAAAGTCAAATGTCAGACCATATTTTGATTTACACGTAGTATCTGAAGACCCAGACGGTGGGTAAAGGTATACATAAATGTCGCGAGAATATTTTGGATGTCTTGCTTGGACCATCATCTTTGATTTGACAGAAGCTATAATGACGTGTATATTCATGTGTACATAAAACAAGGGTATTGGAGCTTAACACCAACACCCTAGGAATAAATAACGTGCACTTAGAAAGATTAACGCTCTTCACACATACACATTCTTTGAGAAAATATCACATTTATATTACCTATTGTGATGCAACACACTGTATATTTCTTTTAGAGTATTTTCATACCATTTCAATATGTATTAATTAATTATGCCACACACTGACAACCCACATCACAGCGTCAACACACAGAGAACATCGCAGCGATAACACACATTGACAACACACACCACAGCGTCAACACACCGAGAACATCGCAGCGATAACACACATTGACAACACACACCGCAGCGTCAACACACCGAAAAAATCGCAGGGATAACACACATTGACAACACACATCACAGCGTCAACAAACCTAGAACATCGCAGCGATAACACACATTGACAACACACATCACAGTGTCAACACACCGAAAACATCGAAGCGATAACACACATTGACAACACACACCGCAGTGTCAACACACCGAAAACATCGCAGCGATAACACACATTGACAACACACACCGCAGCGTCAACACATCGACAACATCGCAGAGATAACACACATTGACAACACACATCACAGCGTCAACAAACCGAGAACATCGCAGCGAAAACACACATTGACAACACACATCACAGAGTCAACAAACCGAGAACATCGCAGCGTATATTAAGTTCACTTATAAGCATAAATTCATAATAGAAATTTACGTAACGAAAGGCGCTTAACAAAATTACTGTAGGTGTTAACTATGAGGGCCTAGCTGGCTTGGCGAAATATGTATTAGCAGGCTTGCGTTCATTCCGGCATTAGCATTGAAAAAAGACTGCTACGTCTTGTGCATCAACAAGATAAAATGTTGTACGCAGTATTCAAATAAGTACACTTATATTTATTAATTGCAAAGAGAAAAGGGGTATTTTATCAATAACGATAAATCACATTATAATTCTGATGCTGAAGATAAGTCTTCATTATCTTAAACTCTATTTAAAATTAAATGAAACTGTAACGCTTGAACGGTTATGTTAACATGTCAACCACCGAAGGTCATATCTTGGCAATGACATGATTTACCGTGAAAGAAAAGGCGTGCTTCATTTTGCCCGTTAACATGCTTCGTCTTGTAGAGCATCAGAAGGTTACTAGTTACCTAACATAGAACGGTTAGCTCTGGTGTTACGTGTGAAGGAAGCTAGGTTTACCTTGTATTACATGTTCACCGGAACAGCCATGCCTATCCTCTGATCTTTGATGTGACTTTTCTGCACTTGAAGCGTTTTATGAACATGTTATAATAAGACATTTTAAATCAAGTATCTAATAAAATGTCGTAGAACCTGTAAAACACATAGCTTGTGAAACCGTCTTTTCTCCTTCTTTTACAATTACTTCTGCATTAATAGACAATTCTTTTGAACCTGTTTTTTTATTTTCAGATTTACTGCTACTGTCAAGAGGTCAGTTTCAAGGTCAAGCACCGGGAAGCGCTGGACTGTTTCGCAATGGAGCAGGACCTCTAGGGGACGGGGCCTCCCCGCCACTATTTAACAACGCTGGCAATGTGGGGCCAAATAGAGATGACGATGTCGCCGATAGCGTCGGTGATGCATCCATTCGAAATCCAATTCCAAAGAACAATATACCCCAAAGCGCACCATCCGGGAGAAGGAGGGGGCCCTTACGGTCCAAGGGTGTGTGTAGGGATGGCTGGAAGCTAGCTGAGATGAACAATGTTCCCATTTGTATATATGTTAATCACAAAGAATTATCTTGGGACGAAGCTAAGGATACCTGTCGACAGGATTTTGGATTCCTTTTAAAAGCAGAGGCTCCTGTATATGTCGACTCTAAAAGCATCGGTGAATATCTCCGTCGACAAGAGATTTTAAATATATGGACCGGCTTGCACGAAGAGGAAGGCACTCTTGTATGGGATGAGCTTGCGCCCCACAAAGTGAGACCGTACAACGAGTAAGAAAACTTTTATTTATCCCATATAAAGATATTTCAACTATGATTACAATGTTTCTAATTTTCATTGGCAATAAACCCTAGATAATCAATATCTTTATTTCAAAGTCTTGTAGATAATAAATAAAAGCAAAGCTAGAAATTCACAAAATACTTGACTAACATCTATAGCTTGAATATTGATAATGCACAAGTTTTATTGCATTACTCTCTACAGTTTCATGGAGTCGAGACTTAAAGCAGACCGCACATGGGACTGGGAGATTGACGACGACACAGAAGACAGTGACGTATGCGGAGATTTGGATCTAAGCAGACTAAAACTACCACTTGAAGAGGAAGTTTTCAGACGTAGACGTAAACGAAGTAACATCAAGGAAGATTTAAAGATTCGTAAACGACGAAATCCTGATGAAAATCATCATCCTGAAATGGCTTTTTCCCAACACATAACAGAAACCCTCACGCAAAGTCCAGTTGAAACGATGTTTCAAAACACAGAAAGACCATCTGAAAGGCCATTCAGACAGTATAGTAGTGACAGAATTAGCGACAACATACCATCAAGTCATTTACCAAATTCTGAAAACACTGAAAACAGCATTAAGCCTTTCCAAGATCTTGCCTTTTTAAAGGAAAATCAACCCAAAGATGGCACACAGACTCCGCAACCAGAACAGCAGCAGCAACAACACAACTTGTATGGTCAAAATTCGGAATGGCATTCTTCAACTGATTTGGGCGAAGGTTTCGGAGAAAGTGTTCCAGATCCAGTGCTTTCTGAAGTAGTAAATGAAACACCAATCCAGGTAACAAAATTACGTAAATTCGATACCGCTAATGAGCAGCAGCAATCGGAAGGGCAAAGCCAAACAAATGCAGAGGCTGGAAATTGGAATTCAAACATAGAAATTACAAGTAATCTGCCACCTGTTTTACCCACCTCTGGCATTATGGAATCTCAAAAGAACCTTGAAGAAATTACTCCTCCACCAAATGAAGATGGGGATAATGATCCAACCGTACCTACAACGGTGGACAATAATGAAATCAATCCGGACATCCCGACTCCAAAACCTCTTGATAGTGTTTTAGATTTTGTTTCCACGGAAAAAGATGCAAACATCGAAATTCCAGAGCAAAAGTCCCAACCGTTTGTTGCAAAAACGAAGAGGCCACTAGAAGAAACTCCAACAAGTCCGGATGTGGAAATGTCACCTACAAAACCTGATACACAAGATGGGATGTTACGGACACTTCCTGTAACGAAGCAACCCATTGTTACGGAAGAGGACGGAAAAGAGAACTCCATTCCACCAATTCCAGAAAATGCTGATCAAGCTATCGATTTAGATCTCCTAAAACATGTTTCAGAGAAATTGCCTTCCCAAACGACACCGTCTATTGAATCAGCATTGAAGAAAGACCTATCACATGGTGATAGCGATACTGATTCCATTGCACCCTCGTTCTCTTTTGTTCCAACTATACCATCATTTGATGACGTTACACCTGCGACGAACGATGTTGATATTCCTTCGACACCTTCAAATTTTGATGATGTAACAACGACAACACTACGAACGACTGAAGTTACAGATCCTACCAAAGACGCCGCGCCAATCACTGGTGCAACGCAGATCAGCATACCAGCCATGGATGATATTAAGACTGCGCCCACTTCCAGGGGGATCCCTTTGAGAGAACCACCGACCACAACTAGCAATGATAGTAGCGAAACTGCTGACGATGAAGCGGCACTCGGGAGGATAGAAACTGTTCAACCAAACGACAAAATTACCACGGCTAAACCAAGTTTCGAGTTCACATCACCAGATGAGTTTATAAACACATTAGGTATCATAGGATCGAACTTGCACAAATCTAACGAATCCGGGGCGTCAAAAACAATCGATGATATTAGTCAATCTTCGGGAACAAGTTCAGAAAACCTTAAAACAACTAAAGGGGATCCAGATGAATCAGTCGACGGTGACAGCTCTTCTACAGGGGAAAACAACTCTTATGATAGTGACAACAAAGACGGTAAAGATTCAGGTTCAGATTCTAGTGACAGTACTTCGAAAGATGGCAGTGATGACAGTTTAGTGGAGAAAACAAAAACAACCTTGAATAAAACAGACGTCAGCCATCATGAAAACAGTCAGGAGCTCGTGAAAAATTTATATTCAAATCACACTGATGGGAAACCTGATGACGATGATTCTATCTCAAACAGTTTAGAAGATGATAGCATCGAAAGTCTTGAAAACACGACAATGGCAGATCTTAGTAAGGATAGCAACGCGACTGATAATAAGGATTCGTCTACTTCAAAAGATTCTTACGATGACAGTAGTGAACTCGACGAAAAAGATTCGGCTGTAAACTCTACTGAAGATGACAGCAATGAAAGCTTTGAAAACACAACCGTAATAGTCGTAAATGATAAAACAAGCAATGAAACTGATACCGATTCCTCTGCTTCAAACGATGATTCTCAAGATGACATATCTACGTCCTCCGACAGTGATGTCAATAGCAACGGAAACGACGATAGTAAAGATGACAGCAATTCGTCAAATAGCACTGATGCCGATAGCTCTGAGGATAAAATGAGAGACAATTCTGTGTCAAATGATGTAAAAGAAAACCAAAGTGATGGCGATGAAAGTTTGGATGTAGATGAAACAGATGATCAACAAAATATTACTAATAACACGTCAGATGATACCAGCAACGAAATAGATAGCAATGAAAAAAGTGGGATATCTGACAATTCGGAGACAAGTGATGATGACGATGTAACACAAAACGTCCTCGGAATACTTTCATCTACACGGAAATCAGAAACAGATGGTGAAAGTAATGATGATGCCAGCATAAAATCAGAATCAAATGATGGTGATGGGAAGGATAACGTCGACAGTGTGGATGTGGTTAGTACCAAAGATAGTGGTGGTGACAGCACAGCATCAGACACAACTACAGTTTCGTCATCAGAAGAGAAAAAGGACAGTAATGAAAGTGCAGAAAGTCGTGATGATAACACAAACGATGAGACTGAAAATAACGTTGATAGCTTTCAGGATGAGGGAGAAGGGAATAGCTCAAACACTGACAGTGAAATTGACAATGATAGTTCGAGCGATGAAAAAACGGAAAATACATCAAAAGATGACACTGAAACTAACGATGGTAGTTCAAGTGATGAAAATAAAGAGAATACATCGAACAATGACAATGAAGTTAACAATGATAGTTCAAGCACCGAAAATAAAGAGAATATTATAAATGATAACAGTAAAGCTAGCGATGATAGTTCGAGTGCTGAAGACTCAGATAACTCTACTGACAGTGGCAATGAAATTGAAGATGGCAATGCAAGTGCTGTAAACTCAGAGGATTCTACTGATAGTGGCGATGTAAGTAAAGATGAGAATTCGAGCGAGGACAAAACAGGGGATGCCATAGACAATGATAAGGAAACAAACGAAAATAATTCAGACGAAGAGAAGGGAACGAACATTTTAAACGTTAACATTGAATCAAATGACGATAGTTCGAGTGCTGAAGTATCAGAAAACTCTATTAACAGTGGCAGTGAATTTGACGATGATAAAGCAAGTGCTGTAAACTCAGAGGATTCTACTGAGCGTGGCGATGAAGCTACCGATGATAATTCAAGCGATGATAACGAAATAGACCCTTTAAACTCTGACAAAGAAAATGATTATGCTGATTCCAGCATTGAGAAGGACGACAAAATTACATCGATACCAATTGATTTGGAATTAATGGAAAGCATACAAGAGGCCGATGAAATGAGTTCTTCAACAATGGAAGATATAGATAGTAGTTCAGATGAAAAAAACGATGATACCAGTGATGATAAAACATCAGATGAAACCAACGATATAATAAGTGATATTTCTGATGACGCAAGTGAATCTTTTGGTGATAGTAATGAAATTGATAGTGTCGTTATACCGACAACGTTAGTTGCAAGAAAACCGAAAGAAGATGATGAAAGCATTGAGAAAAACAGCGAAGAGAGGATTGATGATGAGGAAGACAGCGACGACGTTTCGACACTTGGCGATGATTTACCAATAGGGGATTTTATGACACTGAGGACGTTCGTTGTAGAGGAGGAATCGGATGATAAAGATATTGGCGATGACCTACGCCGTAATTTTGCAGAAAAGGACATAGGACTGAGAATCCATGAACATTTAGATGACGTTGAAGAAATCGAGGAATTTGTACCTCCTGCAGACAAAAGAGAACACATTCCCCACTCAGGTCATCATCACAGCCAACGAAAAACACTTGGCATGAAGTTGTCACAGTGTACTATCCGTAAACCATCTGTCTGTTACAGTCCACCGATTGTCCTGGAGGATACAGGTAAGCATTCTCACCGATCGTCCTGGAGAATACTAGACCGTTACAAACCGAATGGTGGAGTTGTTTTGTTAGTCGTCAACTATACAGTTAATTACAAAATGTACCAACAGTTTCGGCATAAACCGTTTATATGAAACGTTTTTAAATCTAATAATCAACATATACCCTGACTGTTTGTGTAAACTGTTTTCATTAAACATCTAATCTAAATGTTGTTTCACAGAGATCATATGTTTTAGTTAATATACAATTTATCAACTTTTTTTAAATAGTCACTTTTGTTAAGAAAAGGAAAATATGTCAACTTTGTTTTTGGAAACAGTAACATAATGTCCGCTATAACAGACTGAATGATTTTTACTATGATTAAACACGCACTTATTATATGATACATTTGTTGTTTTACAATTGTAGCATCCTCCTGTCCTCCTGGTTGGTATGGCCACATTTTCTCAAAAAAGTGTTACAAAGTGATCGTCTCTAGAATGCCTTTCACTGCTGCAATGGAGCGCTGTACTAACGAAGGAGGAAGACTGGCTGCTATGGGAAACAGTAAATTTAACGCCGATTTGGTGTTGATGAGCATACTGAAGTCGCAAACAGAAGGTTTCGTTGTGGGCAAGTACAACAAATATTGGAATATTTAAAAAGGATACAATGGTTATCTGAAACTATTACAACAAGTATGCAGAGCTTAGTTATCATGGATACGTGGGTAAGGGTATGACTTAAGTACGTATGATAGTTAGGTCATGAATATAGTGTAACATAGATAACTTGAGTGAGGGAGGGAGTATTATAAAAAGAAACAAATTCAATATCACAATAACCATACTTCTTTGTTAAAATGATATTGATACATATATTCAGCTGAATAAATGTTCAAAATTCGTTGTCGAAATTTTGTCTTCATCGGTGTTATTTTTTGTTTATCTAGGGCCATCGAGCACGTTTTGGGTGGAAAGATTACCTTCTACGAGACAGTGCCGGGCTCTGACTGTGAATGGATATATGGAAGCCTCATGTAACAGTCATGCTGAGGTTGTCTGTGAAAGAGACGCGCTGATAAAAGGTTGGAAAATTATTTTTTAATATCTGAACAACTTTTGAACTTTTTATTTTTAGAATTCTATTTCTAAACTAAATTGTAATAGAAATGCTGCAACACAATAATTATTTTGATAGAATCAAAAAGTATATCATGTCAAAAGAGGTTCCTATTAAGAAGCATATACATTTATAAATCACCGTTTCATTCAAAACGCATTTATGAAGGTAGGACATATTTCTCTTAAAGGACAAGAAAATGAAGATGAAGATGATGAAACTGACGATGAAACAGAAGAAAGTGTTGAGAACGAGGAAGATCACGAACCAGAGCGAGTGTATCTTTCATCGAAAAGGGATGATAGTAAACTGACATGCGACCTTACCAATAAAAATAGAGAGTTACCAACTGTTTGGTTCAAAGATGGAAAAATTGTCGACATAAAACTGGAACGAAGATCCCCGAGTCTGATTTCCTTACTTGGTGTAATGGGCAGACCACTAACACCACTTCCAGAACCAGGTAAGTAACCTTTCACAGTTATCGCTTTGGCTTGGTAAACATCACGTTAGCGATCAATATTTATGACGTCGATTGAACGTAAGTTACCCACACATAAAACAATCATGAGCATAATTAGGTGTACATAGCGGGTGTCATCGATGCAGAAGACGCTTATCCTTCTTGAACACATGGGCCTGTTCTCCTTGTTAATGTTCAAAAGTCTCCTGGTAAATCTTTCCTTTGTTTATATTCTGCCCTTGTTTTATTGATTTTCGAATTATGGTTTTGTTGAAACTTCGGTGTTATCTTGATGATTGGTTTATTTCCCTTTTTACATCTACAGACACTATGCATATTGTAATATGAATTATACTTCCAGTGTAAACGACCTCTTCAATGCTTAGGAACAGGAACTTATGTTCTAAACGATTGTGGAAAACAGCTAAATAGTTCATTTAAAAATCACATCTTTTAGGGAAACTGGATTCGTCTTCCAAGTTTGTTTTAACACACTATTGCTTTTACTTCTAGCGTTAACGACTTCTAATGCTTTGGAACTGGGACCAATGTTCCGGAAAACGCTGGAGTATTCCAGCAGTCAGAAACTCACCAACGAAATGTTCCAGGGTACTTACTGGTGTGAAGTGTGGGACATGCATCCCTTTAATCGACGCCGTTCGAGATCCTACTCTGTCAAATATTCTGGTAAGCTATGTAACTTGTATCTTAAGGCGTAAATATCATTCTAGATAATGGATAGAGTTATAACTATAATGACAAGTAAGTAACATCACAAAAAAACTTTACAAGTTGTATATGTCAATTCCTACCGAAAGTTTTCCCTAAATGTTTTTACTCCTGAAGGTTGCATTAAGTAAACAATTTAAAAAATTTAAGTAGAAATGTCAAAATAAGGTATGTGTATAATAGTATCTAAATCAAACCGTATGCAATTCAGAATAACCGCCAACTTAATTCTACTTTAGTAATTGACAATCAAAATAATTCACAATATCATTATTAAGAAAAAATCCTCTAAAAGTTTTTTGACAAAATTTCCGTCGTGTATGCCCAAACATGTGGCTGATGATGATGATTATTGAACAGATGTTATCACATTCCGGGGGACCATTGAGATGCCTGAAATATCCCACAAAGGAATTCTTCTCCACAATATGATCAACCAACAGAATGCCAAGCTGTCCGGTATCATGACAGACGTTAACTTTATCAATGACAATATCCTACCCGTTCTACAACAAAGCATACCTACTGTCCAGAGTGTGGTTACATACGGAGGGAAAATAGAAGAGTAAGCCGCATTTTTTTAATTTTTTATATTTAATGTGATATCACCTCTTCAAACAGCGTTAGCTAGCGCTTGTTGTCAATAACAGTTAATAAATCATCTTTATTATAAACGCAGTTTATAATTATTAACGTAGTTTTGTAGTGGAATAAAAAAACATCATGCTATGTTTATCTTTATGCTAAGATGGTAATTTTAAAAGTTACATTTTACACTAATGATAATATAAATATATTGCTTAATCATCTATGGATGTTACATTATTTCATAGAAAATTGAAAGATAACTGGAACTTCATATACTATTAATGTTCTCGTTTTACGTATAATGTTGCAAATTTATGTATTTTTTGTAGCACGAAGCCATTAAAACTAGGGTACTACATGTTTCTGAAGACAACTGATAATTACACAATGGCGGATGAAAATATGGCGTATTTGGTCCTACGAAAGGAGTTACGAGACACCATGAAAAAAGCAAACATGTTGCTGACACTGCCTGGGAAGACTCCAATCCACATTGTTCGGTCAATTGACCTAACGAGTACAAGTATGTCATTTTTCGCTGACCAGCGGAAAAAATAACATCTCTAGCTTTACTTTGGTAAAATATTACAAACGAAAGCATGCGCAAATAGATAATAATGATAAAATGCGTCTTATATTGTTATATTCGGTGTCATTAATTATACGGCTTCATTGTCTAAAGAAAAATTGAAAAAATGGTTGATTTAAAACTAAACAGGACTGTTGGACAATACTTAAGAATCAATAAACAAATTTGGAAAAACAAATGAAAGTACAAGTGCAAATGTATCAGCTCTTTATCAACTCAAGTCAATGCTTGTTACAATTAGAGATATGGTTATTCATATTTCTTAAACAACATGTTTCAGTTGCCTGCCCGTTGGATCACCTCAAAGATGACGAAACTGGTCTAGTGGCAACCTTTCCCCGATCGTCTATTGACACTGTGGTCAACAGTATTGAAATGTGTGGTACGTACAAACAAAGTTGCATTGCAATTAAATCTTTCACACATATGGCCAATTTGCCTGTTTTAGAATCGACTATTTGTATTATAGTATTTGCCACGTGTTGAATTCGCTCTAACGGGCAAATATAAACAGTCAATTGTCTCCGGTTTACAGTGTGATATTTTATTACGCGTGTTTAAGCAGATAATTAAGATATTTTCAATTTTAATTGACTCTCTTTGCAACTTTTTGTGATATTCTATTTAAAAATAATACTATATTGTTTTTTAATCGTATGCTTTTATTTACTTTCAGAGGGATCTAATGCTGGAAGAGCGTCATGCAAAGGTGACTACTACACAGGCGCCTATTGGACTGACGTCTCTGTTACCAAAACGTGCAACAACGAAAGTCACACACAGTCAGAGGAATCTGAAGAAGAGGAGGAAGAGGAGGAGGGAATATTTGAGAAAATGACACTTGAAGACAGACTAAAAGAACTTGCAGAGGTAGAAAATAAAAACTCTATTCTTCTTTTAATCTTATAATTCGTACATAGTCACATAACTCACAATAGTTTGGTCAGATATGCAATCTGAAATCAACTTATTAGGTCAGGCGAATTTTTATTTAATTTCGAAAAGTGTTGCTACAATGTGGTTATAGACGGATATTTGTCTATGGATTCGATCAGTTACCGTGAATGGCCAGGGCCCGCCAAGCAGATATTTATGCCTTTTGTATCTTTCACTGATTAAGCTGACGACATTGAGGAAATGTTGTCTAGGGCTAATTCAAATCTAATTATTTGAAAACTTGACGAAAGAGAGCGGTTATTGACGATAAATGGAAGTGTTCCAGAATCTTTTTTTCATTTAAATAATTTCGCTTAAAAAACACATATTACTTGTACATAATTAAACTTAAAACGAGGTAAAATTCATTTATAAATAATATTAATTTTCCAAACAATTCAGATGGACATGGAAGATGACAATGTAGAAGGTATAATGGAGGAGACAGCTAGCATTGTCGAGAAGGTAGAAGAGATGACTGCTACTGATATTGATTACATCGCCGAAATCATGGACAAAACGGTCAACGTTCACAAGATCACTAAAGAAGTAAGCTGTATTTCATTCCTGTAAACTCCCAATTTATCACAGAACATCAATGTTAATCATATATTTATGACCAAGTACAAAGAGCTACCTACTAATTTCACTTTTGCCACCATGTATCAACTACTTACTGTCAACTGTTAACGCATCACTATTTTCATAATTTGGAAATGCTTTATCATGATTAAGAATAAATACTCTGGATCACAAGTGTGTTGCATCCCCATTTTTGTCGATGTAGCCGTTGATGTTCATTCATACGTGCTATTTTCACTGAGACAAAAAACTGAAATCCGTCTATTTGCATTTGTATTTGAGACGTTAGATTTTGTGTTTGATTTCACAATATTGTTTAAGCAAATTGACAACTAACAAAATCAATTAAATTATACAATTCAAGCTTTTTATTTTTATTTTATTACAGATCGGTATGAATGTAATGAAAACAATGGATAAAGTTATGAACATCGACGAAGACGAGCTCGAGAAGGCTAATGAAGTTTCTCAAGCGTCCAACAGGTAAATTTATGATGCTTTTGATAATTCTACACAAATAATATTAAAATTTTCTAAAGATTGAGTTCGTGTTGAACATTGATATAAACACAACGTTAATGGTACTACATAGGACCAAGTTAAAATATTTTATTGCTTTTATCACTATTATTAAATACTTGTTTGAGTAGTTTTCTACGGAGTAATACATGTAGATCACATCTTGTGACGAATTTACCAAATAATAGTTGTTCGTAATTTGAGTGTTTGAAAACAGAAATAAATGGCAATAAATAAGAAAAGTACAGAACTGCAGGGGTCGAACTTGGATTTTTTCAATTATTGATCTAGCTTTTTCGGAATTATATATGCAAATAATCATTATAATAAGAGATTAACACCTTTACAAGGAAAGTTATTCTAAGCCAGCAAAACTCGTTTGGTTGCTTCATCGCCTATATGAAAAAAGAAATTTCTTCATGTCGACAAAACAGCTCTAAGGTGGAATGCTTCATCTTGATCATAACTACTGCAGTGGTACTTTTTTTCCCTGAAGGGTTGTTGCGTTATCATTATTTTTCATTGTTTAGGAATAATTATTTCACAATAAGCAACGCTTAGATTTTGTTTCGAAATATGAAGAAGTGTTTATTTAAATGTGTATTTTTGTGTTATTTCAGAATTCTTAAAAGTTTCGAGAAGGTCGCCGAAAATATTGACTTGGAGGATGACGGTAAGCTCCGTATCGTTAAGCCTAATGTGGCCATGGAGGTATGGAACCTTAACCAGATCAAGGTCCCTATCATAGGGTTGGCGGCACGTCAAGGCAAGGCTGGAAGGTTAGACGAGGCTTTCAACGAAGATAGAATCTTCACTCTTTACAATCAATCGCAACTGTACGGAGACATTGATGCAGCCATTGAATTGCCTCCCGAACTCATCACCTCGGCAATGGTTGATGGAAAAGGTAGATACATTTGTAGGAATAACTCGAAAAATCGGAACGTCTTTCACACAATTGTCATAGCTTTTTTCTTCAGATGATACTCAATATAATTCCAATGTGTTGAGATAGCCTTCTTGATAATGCATGAACGATTTATTTACCGTGAAAGTATTAACTTTTTATTGAACTTTTATTTCTGAATTTTGTGTCTTGTAGTAAAAATTCTAGTTATAGCATCACCTTCACATTTCACCATATTTACTCCTATGGCCAGGTATAAAAGACGATACAAGACTATACATGATGGTATACAGAGATGGGAGGCTGTTCCGGGGAAATTCAAAAGCAGCTGACAAAATTGACGTCACAAGAGATCTACGTCTTGGGATTTTGAACAGTTACATCATTTCCGCCAGTATTAGCGGTCGAGAAGTCAAAGGACTGAAACATAAAGTAAAAACGGTCTTCAAACCACTACAGGTGATTACTCTAAACATATAAACAAAATGTTATCCAAATATATGGTTAAAACTAAATGTTTTTAATTTCATACAATTGATTTATTGCAAATTACCATATTGTTTGACATTGGAGTCGAATTCTTGACAACATATATTTATAGATGTTTATTAATTTCATGATTAAACATTGCATTTGTATAACGTAATCTAATGTGTACTAATGCTATTATTCTCTTATTATTCTTAAGTGAAAGGAAATATTATATAAAAATCTTTTACTAAATTATTTTGTCTGATAATACATTACAGTCACCAGCAAACGATGAGCGTAAATGTGCCTTTTGGGACTTTGACATGAATTACAAAGAAGGCGGTTGGTCAACTGCCGGCTGCGTATATAACGGTCAAGTCAATGGACGAGACATTTGTTTGTGTGACCACCTTACCAACTTCGCTGTTTTAATTGTGAGTAAATCTTGTTCAACTTAGGCGTTAGTGATGTTTATGTGAATCAAACATGAAAAGTCCTGACCAAATACATATTTTAATATGTCGCAAATTTTATAGCAGTAGTGAAATTTATTCATGATACATAAAATAAATAATTTAATTCAATTAAGACAAGGAATTATGAATTTCCATACGACATAAATTAACGCTTTCCTTATTATTGTATACGTTCATGACAGTATGAACTTATGAAATTGCATAAGTGTTGATTTTTAAACCTTGATATTAAATCTCCGTCAATGCTTTATTGGGGAGAATTATAATGATAACATGATATAACTTTTGACGAATAGCTCATTCTTTTTCAACTTTATGTAAATTTGTCATGAAATAAAGATGAATTTTGCAAAATCGTTTTCATATGTTGGACTAAACGTTTCTGTTAATGAAATGATTTTACTTTTTCAGGATTTCTATGGGCAGGCCGAACCAGTTGATCGTGATCATGAATTTTCCCTGAGCATTATCTCCCTTATCGGACTCAGTTTGTCAATCCTGGGGTTATCGCTTACCATCATATCCTACGTGTTTTTTCGGTAATATACTTTTGTTCATGCTTTAGTTACTTAAAAAAAAACATTTATATCTGCAATTTTTTTTTACTGAAATTTTATATACCAAATGATCACAGATATCATTAAATAATAATAAATAAAATGATTAAGGTATGAAAGTATTTCAAATTTTAGACAAAAGTATTTGCAGTAAGTTATATACCCTTAACAAACAATGCATGCATGTATCACGCTCGTGTACTTAGGAATATCAGCTAATATGAATTGAACATTTTTTAAGGAAAAGTACGGAACACAAATTTCTCAATTAGTGTTTAACGAAGAACCTATCAATTAAAGATGATTTTCAAAAGCATTTGGATAAGTCACGTAATAAGATACATTTCATGAGCACCTTTTATCTTTTACCTTCTGTGATTTTTGTGTTTTTGATGATGTCTTTTCTGTTGGTTTGATATATCCTCGGTTTCTGTTGTCATCTTAATGATCGAGTTCCAATTTTGTTCTTCTGTTTTGATACTATACTGACAGACTCATGAATTTGTTCCACAGAAAACTCCGACAAGGTCGTGCTCAACAGACTCTGTTCAACCTTGCCCTTGCAATGCTGTGTTCGTGGGTGGTGTTCCTGACCGGTATCAGACAGACGCATAACTACATTGGATGTATCATCGTTGCCGTTCTCCTCCACTATTTCATATTGTCATCGTTTATGTGGATGTTGATGGAGGCATTTCTCCAGTATCTGACATTCGTCAAAGTCCTCGGGACATACGTCACCAGGTATACCCTGAAGACCGTGGTCATCGCTTGGGGTACGTGACAGTATTCTTAAAAAGGTTTAATGCTAAAACATTTCAAACATATTTTTTCAGAATTTGAAACAGAATTCAATCCCATGCATTATCACAACTGTACTTCTTAGCTATACTTTTCTAACACATGCAAAATCGGATATTCCAACGACGGGAAGACAAGATAAACTCCTCGTCATTACCTGTCGTCTGCTCTGATCAAGCAGTCGTTCTTGTGTGTTTTAAATATTTTGATGAAAAGCGGAGTATCAATGCGTAAGGGGCGAATTAATTTGAAATTAATTAGTGTGTACATTTAGAATTGCATAAAGTAAAAAAAAAAAAACAGACTTGCTGAAGATTTGAGTTCCCATTATGCTAAAGTTATCAAAAAACATTATCGTTTGTTGTTGTAACTTATTTACTTACAGAACAAAATTATATAAATGTGGGTAGAATTTTACCGAGTAATTTAGTGGCGTAACAGCTTTATCTTATGACTATAAAATATTGTATTCTCTGGTATTATTATACGACCTTTTACTTACACAAGTCCATAACTGATGCCTCCGGCCCTAAGACTTTACCAGGATTGTCAAATCATTAACATACACTGTACACATAATTGTATTATACCCAAGAAATAATATAAAAAGAGGACAAAAAGAGATTTGTTTCCATATCTGTTTTCCATATTTTCCCATATTGCTCATTCTGATAATCTGAGTGATTGCATGTTTGTATATTTAGTTATATGCAATCTATGATGACTGACAACTATATTATTTCAAGTGGGTTAATTCAAAAAGTTTAACGACGAACTTCACACAGAAGAAAAATGAATACACTATATGAGTTCGATTTTTTGTTTCTCTCGTCAGACCAAAAATAAAAGACGAAGCAACTTAACGTCACTTACGTTTATTCCGCAATGTTATATTATTGAAAAAATACACGTTGCACGTTCTTAGATCACCTTACCCGTTTATGGGGAAAACAGTATATTCGTATTATGGGTTATTTTCCATTCGATTAAATACGGGAGACATTTTTGATCGCTTGCTAACTGTTTTATGATATTTGCTGCGTTTTATTACAGGACTGCCCCTGGTACCTATTATAATAGTATTGAGTCTTGACCCCGACCTCTACCGTGGAGGTGACAGATAGTATGTATTTTATAGCAAATTGGTTATGGTATATTGGAGGTGATGGATTATGGGTGGTGGTCTAAATATTTTACCTGTCAATATTTGCATAACGCTTAATCATGAACCTTGTTGGAGTAAGAACAAAGAACTGGCACGAAAAGAATGGTGTCTGTAGTTTGCCATTTACTAGTAACGGTATAATCATTTTCATTATTTTATTAAGCAACATTTTGTTATAATTCTAATTATCAAAGTGTAAGAAAAGCAGTAAAAGGCTACAAAGCCGGATGGTCACAAATATATATTGTGGTGACTATTTTTGGTAAATCTGGGGTCTTACTTGTTCCATGGAAGACAATAGGATTTAAATTCCAAAAATGGAAATATAATTTTGGATTTACGAAAAAAAAGAATCTGCTTTTAAGCACTGGTCCTTGGAAATGACGGTGAGCATTGAGACCTTTCGGATTATGATGGGTTACAATGGGGGAACAAAATCACAAATGGCCTCTTTTTGAACAAACTATATTTGTGTACTAGTTTCGTCGGTCATTTCTATTTTTTGTAGCTTTTTTATTATAAAACACTTCAAAAATTGATAAGAAAGTGTACAAATAAATGGCACGTAGCTTTAACTGCATGGGATATGGAGATTGTAGGTTATAACATTAAAAATTATACAAATTATCAAGTCTAACCGTAATGGCACTTGTGAAAACGTTCAATTTCAATACCGATAATAGAACAAACTGTCACATTTAAAATCTATTCTCAAAATTTATTTTGACATGTCTTTGAAATGTTCATAACTAATGTAATATCATCATGACAAATTACATTAAATTTCATAAAATTTCCTAATGTACACTTAGAAATATAGAATAATATTCTAATTGTTAATTCTATTCAACACATTTTGTTAATTTTGTGCAAAGTGTCATTTAAAATAATAAAAACAACATGTTTATGCGTCTTTTTAGTCCGTACTCTATTTCAATCCGCCAATTATGCAAAATAATATAGCGGTATTATTACTTTCTCTAATTGATATTGTATTTTCTACTTCAGCTGCTGGATGTCTTTAGATGCGTTCTACTATGCCTTTGCACTGCCTATCGGTGTTATAATTCTGTGTAACCTGGTAGTGTTCATACTTACCGTCACCAGTATATGTCGGCGACCGACAGGATTACGAAGCAACCAGTCAAAACAGAAAATTGCCATAACTAATTTACAGGCCGCCATCACAAGCTTTGTATTGCTTGGTAAGTTTTATTTATAGAAGTCTTGACATATAACATCAATATCTAATATAGAAACGAATTCAGGAGATGCTTATTTCCTTGTTATTTGGCGAGGAAGAGGGGAGAATCGATTGAAATTTTGAAGAAATCGCATTTCATTGAGGGATAGTAAATTATACAACACGTTACTTTCCCTTTGCGGATCGTAAAAGAGGGACTTCGAGATCACGCAGTGTATATTTTTTACTAGTAATTCTGGAGTTGTCAATCTATATAGCAATCAAGCGTTTTTTTCAATGTTAGTTTTGTAAAAACCTTGGTATTACATTAATACGTTTTCTATTTTATTTCTGCAGGTTTAACGTGGCTGTTGGGCTACCTTGCTATCGCAGATGCCCGAGTGGTCTTCCAGTATGCTTTCACCATCCTCAACTCTTTACAAGGATTCTTTATTTTCGTCTTGTTTGTCGCCCGGAAGAAGCAAGTGCGAGACCAATGGCTGATTTTATGCTGCTGCAAAGATCCCAAAATGGAAAAGGCATCCAGGTCTCTATCAGCCTCGGCTTCGATTCCTAGTACATGTAGCGGAAGAAGCTCGAGCAGCTACAGCGGAAGGAGTGAAAGGTCTGACTCTACGCGAACGACAAGTAGTTTCGTCAATAATGACTATGAGACGATATACACCGTTCCGTATACGAAGCATTCCCGAGAGTCCCTGTACTACCGAAAAGTTTAACATTGATATTGAACGTTTCTGAAACAGTATAACAGGCATTGCTGTATACCTAAATGCGACATTATGGCGGTTTATTTACATACAAATGCATGAGACGGTATCATTTTCGCTTTTGCAGTTAGCAAATACTCCTGCTACGGTTGGTAAAGGATACATTTTCTGTGTATACGAGTTGTAGTAAACAGATGGATGGAACCAGCATCCCACCTGCCACCCTGTCACCTAATTTAAATTATACCACCCTCTGCCACCTAATTTGAACAATAACGTCAGATCTATAGATAGTTTGGTACGTCATTGGTGGTATTATCTAAATTAGGTGGCAATGTGGCAGGTAGGATGCTGGTTCCATATGTTTATTACTACTTATACGATACACATTTATTATCAAAACGTTGCATATTTTATTACATATATTACATTAAAAATACACTGTACACATGAAGCACTCGTGCGTGCGATGTCAAAAAATTAAAAGTACCGTTTAAGTCACAACAAAAGTGAAAATTCAAAGTAATAGTACAATAAAAGAGACGACTCAAATAAGGTCACTTTAACCTTGAGACCATCTGTTGCCCCAAAAACAAAATGACAAAATCATCACGACATGTAATATGTTTACAGTAAACAGAATCTCAAATGAAAGGGCGCGATCGATATAGGTCGAATGTATTCGGAAAGATGCAATAGCGAAACTAGTACAATTTACAGTGCATGTCTGATTGTGTTATTGAACCACAATTAACTATGGAATTCATATTAATGTATTTGCATACTTGAGTTGTGTCTTGCATTATTCTCTCGCATTGGTGTTGATAATTAAAGGTTTGCAAAGATGTAGCCATTATTATATTCAAGGTGACCCGGTACAAAAGTCTCATAACATTCTTGTTTGTAAATTGTCTCGTTTAACTTACGTTGTCAAAGGCTATACGTGTTGTTGAAACACTGTGTAGTGTTATTTATTAATGTTATATAAAGCTGTATATTATTATTTCATAAATTGAGGTATCGTTATTAATATTCAAACTATATATTTTGTAACCACGAAATGAACTTTATTAAGTATTACTGGTAGTTATCGAGTCATGTTTAAATAGCATTGTGTATAATATTTTCATGATTCATGTGATACAAAATTCATTGTTCATCGTGACTACCTTTTAATATGGTTTGCATCACAGAAATAAGGAAATGAAATGTTTAATGTGATAAGTAATATTATTCTACTCGCTGGTCCCTATGGTGTAATATTGTTTAACCTAGTTATGTATGAATGTTGGTTAATTATTTATGTTGTATAATCTTATGTCTCCTATGTCGTCTAATGAACGTCTGATCCAAAAGTCTATTATATTGCCTCACCACTCGGATACTTTGTTTAAAAGAAGAAGTTTTTCCAGGAGTAAAGGGTAATACTGATCACTTACAATCGCGAAAAACTGATGTTTCACTCAGAGAGTTATATCGAACATGAAGAAGTCAGAAAGAGTTTACCTGGCTTTGAGTTATTCCTCCTGTCAAGTTTTCAAATACTTTGCAGTCCACAAATTGGACACTCATTTTAATACAGTGCATATTTATAATCCTTGCTTTGCAACATTGGCAAAGATAAGGCTGTTTAATGTGACGGAAATTTCATTTGTAAAGGACAAAACAATTTTATTCACATTAGTGACAATGGTAAAACTATATTTTAACTTATTTGATACCTTTTACCTTAACTCGTTTTTCTTTGGATATCATGATATAGGTCTCAAAATGAATATAAACGTTAAGCAACTCATCTTAACGTCAAAATGTCATGCAAAAGAACAAATTACTAATCTGTTGATGTGGTCTGAGTATATTGTAAACAAAACCCGGAAAAGAATGTGATTGGAATTTATTCGAATCGGTATTGTGTTTAGTATGACATGAAAATTAAGTGCTATTTAATTCCTTTATGGATATTTTACAATTTAATTAACAGATATATCACTAAACATTATACAAAGGCTTCACTGTTATACAACGTGTATGATATACAAACGTTTAATGTCAGTAAAACGTATATGTATAGCTGTAATACAGTTCTTTGAATTCATTATATATGTCTCAAGTCACGTCCAGGTTGAAGACTATGTTGTAGACGTAATATTCAAGAAACTTTGAAGGTATCATTGATCGTTTATTCCGTCTTTGCGTATTGCACAGTTATCTTCTCTTGTGAGCAGGTATTGATTGTTACGTCATTGGTTTGTGAGAGGTACGTCATCAATTTTTGAGAAAACGACGTATTTTTTTCACACAAACCAATGACGTAACAATCAATCCCTGCTCACAAGAGAAGATAACTCTGCAATACGCAAAGACGGAATTATCACTGTATTTGGTAATCTATCCATAGGTAGAACGCTTTTCAACCGTTTGTGTCATATGGCATGCATATTATACACTAGGCAAATGTCATGCCATTCATGAATAGATGTTTTTGGTTTTCGGTTCTTATTTCAGATAATATGCAAAGTTGAATAACAGAAATAAAAGGCAGAAAATATGATAAATGTCAATTTTCACAAAAACACTTAACAACCTGTAAAATTGTCTCATTGTAATATGCAAATGTTGTTCATTAGTTGAACTCAAATTTCAAAGTGCTAGACAAGAACGCAATGATAACACTATGTTAACAGGTAATAATGAGTGATTAGATAATGTTATATTGTTGATTCTAGGTTTCATCATAAAAAAATAAGATAAATATTGTAAGATTCCTACACTTCAAATTAACTTTAATACACTATAGTATATACAACCATATTGTTATTAGTGTTATTTCTCATACAAAAAAGATATGTTCATCATTATGGAGAGCTTTTTAAATGTACGTATACAAGTATACTTATGTTGTCATTATACAGTCATTGTCATTGTCTTAGATGCAATGTGTTCAATGTAATAAACAATTTCATCAAAGTTTTCGTGTGCATGATATTATTTATTGGTATATGTATAAAATTTTCATTGAGAGGGGAGATTGAGATCAAATTAAATATTGCACGGGTCTGAACACCCAAATTACAATATTTCGCAATCACCTGTCAAGGACTACATAGTAATCCATGGGAGATGACCGGGTTATTCCGAACGCTTCCATTAGAGTTACCCTATCACAGGCAATACTTTACGGACAAGCAGTAGTCATGTATGTTCAAAACGATGAATAAACAAGAAAAGATGCTACACAAGACAACATTAACACATTCAATCAAGGAGGTTTGAGGAGTACTGTGAAGTTATATATTTAAATATTATATCTCAACTGTCGTCCAAGAAGAAATGGTCTATGTGGTGTAGTGTACAGTACAGTGACTTAATACTTTCATGGTCGTTATATCTCTACTTTATTTTATAATAACTTTATACAATTATGGTCTTCAGGTGAGGTCTATCCCTGATTTACGGACCTGGTCTGAACAATATTCACAGAGGCCGAAGGCCGAGGTGAATATTGTTCAGACCAGGTCCGTTAATCAGGGATAGACCGAAACTGAAGTCCACAATTGTTTTATTATATGACATTTTACAATAAGATTAATACTTTTTCATGTCATAAACACATGGACGGCATGGACCATTTTGGAATCACAGAGTAAAGGACTTCAAATACAAAATAGCATACACAAAAATTGAATTTCAGATTCAATTCATGTGATATTTAATTTCAAGTAAATATTATTTGAACAATAATTTGAACTATAGTTGAATTCAGTAGTGTGAATGGTAACAGATTTAAAGACTGTCTGGGAAATTACCACGGACTGTTTTTAGTAGCGGTCTGTAACACTTTTCTATATATAGGTCGAGGTTTGTAACACTTTTCTATTTATAGAACGAGGTCTGTAACATATTTACAGACTCGTCACGTGACGTCGCTCCTCCAATCAGGGCTGGGAATTAGCACCAGTCATATAATAAAACATCTTACAGACTTTTAGCATCAGTCATATTATAAAACATCTTACAGACTTTTGGGGTTAACGTGTCACAGTTGATTCGTTATCAAAGGGTCCGTTTAATATATTACAGCCGGAAATAATGTTTCCCCTCTTTTCTATCCGTGAAGACTTTATACAATCCTAATATTTCTTCTTCGTCAACAACTTGAAAGCAAAAGCGATAACTGTCCTGAATTTGTGAGGGTTGTTTTTTATAAGCAGTTTGTATACTTTGCAAGTAGAAGTTTATTAATTAACTTTCATTATATCAGAAATATTAATAATGTTGGACCAGTTGCAACACATTTCTTGTATGAGCATGATAGCTGAGATATAATCAAGTAGATAGCACGTTAGTTTGAATGTTTAGATTTTTTTTCCTTTTGGCGACGTTAGAAACGTAGGTGTCATACATGAAAGATGGCAACCTCTGTAAATAGGACTGAGGTCACAATTAAATGCTTCCGGGTTCAGTACCCTACCCACGAATGAAGTCCCTTAGAAATATAGGTACTTAAGTAAAAAAAAATGTACTATGCCTCTTAGAACATGGTGTTTGTGTAAAAGTTTGGTGTTAAAATACTGTGGAGATATCAATCTAACAATTTCTGTGTCAAATTTTTATATTGTGCATTAATGTTTTGTGCAGGGTGCTGTGTGAAAAGTCCTGTGTTTACCTCTACCCCTGACCCGGAAGTTTATTTTTGACATTGGTGACACATGTAGACGATTATCTCAAAAAATAGGCCAACATGCTATGTTGAAATTTTGATATTTTACTCCCAAGATGTTGCTCTTGACCAGGTTAGATGGAAAGTTGGCTATCGGATATTGGGAATTTGTTATGAAATTAAATGTTACAATGAAACATATAGTAAAATTAATTGTGGTCTTAGTCCTATATGGGGCATTAAGAATATCCGGTGTTCTGTACTCAAGTGTGTCATGCTGTACACTTCAGGTGCGATTTAATTAATTGCTGAAGGCCAGTCGTAAGCAGGACTATGCGGTATGGGCAGGGACGAGGTTGTTTGGATGATTGTACGAGTTTTGTCAATTGGTAAACAATTGCTTGTCTATCATACTGGGCTAATACAAATCTTACTGCAAGTGAATAGCGTTGATTTGATAATATCGAATGATTACACGAAAAGTAGAAATGTGTTTCTTTGTCACAACGCGAGTTCTCGATGTGAGGACGCGCCATTACTTAAATTGACTCCAACAAAGAATGTACGAATCCGCATTCCCCTTGATGTTCCAGGGTCTAATTGTGTGTAGGTATGAATGATAACGAACTAATTATTCATCAATACCAAAAAGGCATGCAGAATCAAATTGTGTTTCAATGTTTAAATGGTTGGTACCAACTGGTTTAAGGGGCATGCTACACTTGTATTCAGCACTGGGTACATATTTTGTTAACACTGGTGAAGTCCGAAAGAAACTGAGATAAAGTTCATATATGTTAAAAATTGCATGAACAAAAATAACATACCACAATGTAGCCATATTACTTACAAGACATTATGTGTTTCTAAAAACCGATTCGTGGTAGATTATCAGAAAATATTGATCAGTGAAAAGACAGTTATTCTATAATACACTACCTAGTCAGAAGACAGTTATAAGATGAAATGGTAGATTAAGAAAAGCCAAGGTAATCTCTTTCACGAACAAAACGGTTGGACAAAATCAATAACAGCTGCACATTCATTCGGTATTTCACATCAACGCACAATGTTAAGTCTTAATGAAGAATGTTTGATATCAGTGTCTATGGATAAAGTGTAACTTGTCAAAACAAATTAGACCTGTTTTATTAGGAAAATCTATAAAAGCTAGAACTTGATCCATATTACACAGCACAGTAATGTAGATAAAGTTATATACAAGTCACGTCACCTTACTTATCAGCTTTTGACATTTCTCACATGTGGTCTCCGTGGCGCAATCTATAGGTTATATACAAGTCACGTAGATGTAATATTTTATCAGTAGGTAAGCCACTGACATTTCACTCATGTCGTCTCCGTGGCGCAATTGGTTAGCGCGTTCGGCTGTTAACCGAAAGGTTGGTGGTTCAAGCCCACCCGGGGACGCTTGTTCCTTTTATTATCATATATATCGTTTTGATTAATGGAGCTTTGAATCTGAATGAAATATCCACCTAATTTTTTGTTATAATTTCAAACAGTTTTAATCTTTTATATAAGAACAATATTTTAAAGGTTACTCATTAACAAAAGAAATACGAAGAGGTACAATGTAAATGCATACATTGCATATCAATGCGTTATCTTAAACTTGATTGATAATATGTAAAGCGATATAGCCGTCACGTCAGCTAATTTAACCAGCAGGTTAGCCATTAAATTTTACTCATGTCGTCTCCGTGGCGTAGCAGGTTAGCGCGTTCGGCCGTTTACCGAAAGGTTGGTGGGTCAAGCCCACCCGGGGACTTTCCGTTTTATATATTATTGTTTGTATCATACATTTGCATTGATAGTGCGATGATAAAAGGATTATGTAAAATATCAAGATCTGAACGTCACTTTCCAAAATCCACATAACCACATTTTTACCTGAACAAAAGTCAAAAATTGATAAATAATATGTCATCATGTCAAAAACGCGTTTTCTTAACAATGTCATTCCGGACTATTTGGTAGCCACATGTTAATTTTTGTAGTGGTTTTGTTGTTATCTTTTATGTACGCTTAGCTTATCTGTTCATAAAAAACATCGATCCATCATCTCATTTTGTAAGATTCAAGTGGAAGAATTAAGGTAATAAGTGAAATCAATATATAAAGGGTGCAGTAGTCTAGAGGAGAACCATGTCGAGTGTTGTCAAGCTGCGAATTTTTTTTAATGGTATTTAACGTTTTTGCTAGATATACGATTTTGCCTTCATCTTCATCAATTTCTAGGCGTAAATCTAGAAATACTGTGAGAGAGGTGGAGGTTTGCATGTGGAAAATTAATTATCAAATCAAAGCCCTCGAACAAACGGCGAGAACAACATTTGCTTTATCTTGAATATATGTATGTATATTAATTATGTAATACATGCTATTTCCGTGCAATATTGCCGTTCAATAATAACGATATAGCACACGTACAATAAACATGCAAATGAGTCTTGTCACCGTAGGAAACAGGTCATATTCCTACGCACTACAACTTCTTCGTTTGTAAACAAAATGGCTGACCGAGTTACTGTTTGCATTGATAGCAGAGGCAGGGGCACTGGGAGAATAAAATTAACAAACGAGTTTAATAAATTCAACATTATATAAACACGAGTGTTAGCTTCATACAAATTCAACACATGCATGTTCAAATTCCATTTGAACTTCTCCGACATACACACAATCAATGGCGAACACGTGTAAACGGTTAACTTCATCAGTGTTCCAGTTTCAAGGCGGATTTCACAGTATTTTCTGGCTCAGGGACAGGCGGAAACATCGAGGTTCACATTCACCAACAACCCTCTCCAAAGAAATGCGCTTGTGTTATAGAGAGTGACAATCACTCCAGTCCCTGTAAACTTTTAGAAAGTGCAGACTTGGATGTGTATTGTGATGACCTTTACCTTGACAGTGCACGCGCCGTTGTGCCAAATATGTGACGTCACTGCTATTTTCGTAAACGCCAATTCATTGAATGGTTTTCGTATAAAAAATAATTATTAATGTTGTTATGATAATTATTAAAACATTGGTTGATAAAGAAAACCTAAATGATTGTTTGTTCATTGAAAAGGTTCTCGGGAAGAAGTTTCTGAAACTATTGTTTGTGGCGCAGCGAGCTCCAAACAAAATGCATGCAATGCGTCCTTTCGTCAGCCATCGGTACAATATATATAGAGGAGACGTGTCAAGAAAAAGAGTGTTTCTCGAATTATATAATAAATAGAATCTAACACTCGGGTTCATGTAATATTGAATTTATTAAACTCGTTCAATAAATTCAATATTACATGAACACTCGTGTCAGATCCTCTATATATATCATGAATACAATGTATATTCGTGAAAGAACCATTCCCATGAAAGGTGAGCTCTACCGCCTTGGGAAACTGACATTAGTCTTGACACCAAGCTATTTTTGTATTGGCTTTAACTAACCATAAACATATTGAGAACCAATTTGATTACAAATACGACCTCTTCATTAACATATATGTATATGTAATAATTAGATATTCTGTTACAAAATCCTTGCTAATTGGCACAAATGACTGAAATGTGAGTTCATTTTATTTGTTCATGTGTAGTGGATTCCAACTATAATTTTGATTCCAATGGTGTTGATTTTCGGTAAAAAAATGTCTTAGTTTGAACTTTGTACACATTTATTTACGTAATTCTGTTAGAGATAAGTCGTTTTATACTTCAAACAACATTTCACATGAGGAATTGCAAATTTGCAAAATCTGGTCTATTAGTTATAAAATGATTGTTATAAGAATTGGGCATAGATTATCGTTCACTTTTTTTTTATAACATCCTAATTTCCAAAATACAAATTGACACAAGGTTCTTATCTCATCAAATTTATATATGGTACGTAAGTGTTGATACATATTAAATATTTAATATTCTCTCATAACATTAAAACTGCCCTCATCACTGTCCGTAACTTCAAAAAGGAAATAAAGTAACTAATTACGACGAACAAATACTTTGACTTATTTAAATACATCAAAATATTCTCATTGTTTTCAATGATGAAAAATTAATCATTTTCAACACACAATGTTAAACGTTAAAGGAAGAAATCCTGTATGATGTCTACGTGTCCGTGGATATATTGTAACTTTCAAAACATTAAACCTGTCTAATTCCTATATAACCAAAACTGCTTTAGAATATATCACACCGTGTGTAGTGTGTACCAAATGATATGACCATTGGTCAATTATTGTCTTCAGTAAGGTACCAACCAATTGTGAAAATCATTAATGATATAAAATATATCTATATCAGTAGTCTGAAAGTAAATAGTAAGTTAGACTAAAACTAAGAAGAAAGGCGAAATGGAGTTCAAGTTGTCCTCGAATTACCTATAGGTATATATGTAAATATAATACACATGACACGTCACCTGGTGTATATTTTATTAGCGGGTAAACCCACTGACGTTCAACTCATGTCGTCTCCGTGGCGCAATTGGTTAGCGCGTTCGGCTGTTAACCGAAAGGTTGGTGGTTCAAGCCCACCCGGGGACGTTGATGATTTTTTTTATTCATAAATTTTCATCAATTATGCTTTAATGGTGATATACAATTACTGCATATCAAAGCTAATAAGTGTTTATGATCACTTAAACTGATGTCATCAGCAGGTTGGCCATCGGCGGTTTATTCATATAAAGGATCATATAACATTTCAAGCAGATGTTAACGTTCATCTCGGAAATGTTGCTAATGTATAGTTACAGTTTTAGGCAATGGTATTGGGATGATTGATCTTATAATTGAACTTTAATACAAAATAAAATATTTCTGTAGAAAACACCATTTTGATAAGTTGCTAATATCATCCGTTTCATTTTGGGCAGTTATACATAATACAATTTTCCCTACATCCTCACTGGTTATATCACAACAACGTGGAGGTCGATATTTTATGATAATTATTCGGGATCGCTATTTTTATCAAACAGGTCAATATTCTCTTTATGACGTCACTGACACTGTAACGTCAAAATGCTTTCTTCCAAATGCAGTAATGTTTATCTTGACGATTTTCTAACATTTCATATTCTTTAGTAATAAAACGGCATGATGTTACATCTGTATAACAATAACGGTTTTTGTTTCACTGAAGATGTGGCTAAATGGAACTGAAAAAGTAAAATTGGCTTCGACTACGTTATCACTTTCAAAGATCCATATAACCACATATTCACGCAAGCGAAAGTCCATAATTGATAGATTTCATTTAATAATGTAAAAACATCATTTTCATAGTAGTCATTCAGGACCGCATGGCGGTCACAAGTAAATTTTGATGTGGTTTTGTTGTTATCCTGTCATGAACACCTGACTACTCTGCTAGAAATTTGTTAACCATAAACAACGTCGATCCATCATCTCATTTTTTTAGGATTCAAGAATTACGTCAAAAACTAAATTCGATATTTAGATGGGATTATTGAAGATGAGAGAGTATGTAAAGGCAAGTTCTGTCAAGCAGCAAAACACTATTTCGTATGGAATGTTTTGCTAGATGAACTTCTTAGCCGTCGTCCAGAGGTATGGAAAGAGGTAGTCTGTTGTATGTTCAGATTAAAAATATCTAATTATTTCAGCTTCTGAACTTATACTCGTGACACATGGTATATACATACAACTTAAAACGTAAACAATCATTAAAAAACAAGCATTTTCAAATAACAATAATTTGTTCACATTTTTCACATATATCTATCAAAGGTGAGTAGTTTATACTTCAAACAACATTAAAACTCTAGAATTAATCAATTATGAATTTGGTAAATTAGTTGTAGAATGATTGCAATCAGAATTGGGTTAATATAATTGTTTCACCATTTTCGAAACCTTATAATTTCTAAAGAACAAATTGAAACAGGGTCATGATCAAATCAAGGTCATATTGGGAACGTTTTAGTAGAAAAATATTGACCACTTAGACCTTTAAGAGGAGAAACATAATATTATATCTTCCTTCTTCACTGTCCATAACTTTAATAAGGCAATGAACGTTTTAATTACGCGTTTATCACATACACGAACAAATGCTTGGGCTTAATAAAATGCATCTAGACAGTCTCTTTGTATTCAATAATAGATGGATCCAATTTATCACACAACGTAAATTAATTAAGTGTCCGTGGATAGAATGAAATTTGTCATCAAAATGAATTCTGTCTTATTCCTGTATAACCCGAACTGTTTTTAAACAAATTAATAAAACTAAAACAGATTAACAGTAAGTCTCATTGTATAAATTTGTACCTGTGTAACATGCCTTATGGTCTTTTGTCTTCAGCTCCAGTATAATTCATTGTACAGAAAAGGGTACCAACTAATTGCCAAATAATTAATGAAATAAATGTTTCAATATGAGTAAATCGTTTGTGAATTACGCAAGTAATAAAGTAATAAAAAACAATACAAAGAGTCAAGATTGTCCTCTAATTATTTATAGGTAAATGTAGATATAATATACATGTCACGTCACCTGATGTATACTTCATTCGTAGATAAGCCGCTTAACTTTCAGTCATGTCGTCTCCGTGGCGCAATTGGTTAGCGCGAAAGGTTGGTGGTTCAAGCCCACCCGGGGACTTAGATTTAATTTTGTCATTCATATATTTTCATCAATAATACTTTAATTATGACAGTTCTTATTAAAGGTTTTTTTTTTTATTTATTTATTTATTCATGTTACATACTGAATTCAAACAAGTCTTAACTTACCTTTTAGCTACCTCGCCAACAAAGAATACCCACTTGACTATGCGCGGATTGCATGTAATTTAACTTTAATAGAAAACCAAATGTGTCCGTTAAAATACCATTTACAAAAGTTGCGAATATCATCCGTTTCTTTTTTGGCAGTCATAAAAAAATATAATATAGTACAATTTTCCCTACCTCCTCACTGGTGATTCATAACAACGTGGAGGTCGGTGATTTGTTATAGTTATTCGGTGTTGCTATTTTTACAAACAGGTCAATATTCTCTTTATGACGTCACTAAATGGAGCTGAAAAAGTAAAATTGGCTTCGACTACGTTATCACTTTCAAAGATCCATATAACCACATATTCACGCAAACAAAAGTCCATAATTGATAGATTTTATTTAATAATGTCAAAACATCATTTTCATAGTACTGTCATTCAGGACCGCATGACGGCCACATGTACATTTTTGAGCCGGTTTTGTTGTTATCCTGTCATGAACACCTGACTACTCTGCTAGTTTAAACATAAATAACGTCGAACAATCATCTTATTTTTTTAGGATTCAAGTTGAAGAATTACGTCAACAACTAAAATCAATATTTAGATGGGCTTAGTGTAGATGAGAGAGTATGTAAGGGCAAGTTCTGTCGAGCAGCAAAACACTATTTCTTATGGAATGTTTTGCTAGATGCTAGATTTTGTTCCGATGAACTTCTTAGCCGTCGTTCAGAGGTATGGAAAGAGGTAGTGGGTTGTATGTTCAGATGAAAAATATCAAATGATTTCAGCTTCTGAACTTATACTCGTGACACATGGTATATACATGTAACTTTTAACTTAAAACGTAAACCATCATTAATGAACATGTATTTTCAAATAACAATAATGTGTTCACATTTTTCACATATATCTATCAAAGGTGAGTAGTTTATACTTCAAACAACATCAAAACTGTAGAATCAATCGATCATGAGTTTGGTTAATTTGTTATAGAATGATTGCAATCAGAATTGGGTTAATATAATTGTTTCAACTTTTTCGAAACCTTTTAATTTCTAAAGAACAAAATGACACAGGGTCTTGATCTGATCAAGGTCATATTGCTGGATCTGATCATATTGGTTGATCTGATCAAGGTCAATATCATATAAGTAGAAAAATATTGACCACTTAGACTCTTAACGTCTGGAATATTCTTATGGAGTGACTGATACCGCACTATGCTGGATACAGTCATACCTGAGTGAACGACGACAGTGTGCTGCCATCGGATCTGCCACCTCACATGACAAAGTACTAGATTTCGGGGTTCCTCAAGGGTCGGTGTTAAGACCACGAAAATATTGTATGTACTCCAACCAATTGGAGAGATTTGTCGTCGCCATAGCCTTCGCTATCATTGCTATGCCGATGCCACACACATTAACATGGTCATAAAACCACAGGATAGTTGGAATACAGTCTCAGAAAGTCTGGAAGCTTGTCTGACAGATATCAGTATCTGGATGAACGCCAACATGCTTAAACTTAATCAGGAAAAGACGGAACTAATCGTCTTTTCCCCAAAGTGTCAGCAAACAATTGCTCTCCAGCTCAAGGTTGGTGCCAGAACTATTGAGACTGTTCCATCTGTTAAAAACCTAGGGGTATGCTTTGACAGTTCTCTGAACATGGAGAAACAAGTGAACGCTATTGCCAAATCCTGTTACTACCAGATCAGGAACATCGGCTGTATTCGGCAGTTTCTAACTGCAGATGCATGCAAGATTTTGGTGCATTCACTTGTTACCTCTCGGTTGGATTATGGTAACGCCCTGCTCTGTGGTATATCTGACAAACTAACTAGTCGTCTGCAGAGGGTCTAGAACACTGCAGCACGGCTAGTTACTCGTACTCGAAAGAGAGAGCACATCACACCTGCGCTTTATTCGTTGCACTGGTTACCTGTACGATACAGGTCGCAGTACAAAATTCTGGTATACACATACAAGGCACTGAATGGAACAGCTCCTCAGTACCTACAGGAGCTTGTTACCCTGTATCAGCCGTCAAGATCACTGCGGTCGGAGTCAGAATCTTTGTTGTGTGTCCCAAAATCTCGTACTGTGACCTACGGAAACAGATGTTTTTGGAGGGTTTCGGCTACGTTGTGGAATAGCTTACCATCTGCTATTAGGAAGTCGAATACGCTGGCCAAGTTAAAGAGGGACATAAAAACTCACCTCTTCACGTCTGCATTTTAGAATCTTTGCAAAGACTTCATGTAAATACCACCCTTTTATTTGTTCAATTATGTGCACATTGCTTGTTAAATGTATGAAAGTGATTGCAAGCCTTTGTTGTTTGTTTTCACAATATAACCATAACTAGTATCCATATGTTGTAAAGCGCCTTAGAGTAATTTTACAAATTATATAGGGCGCTATATAAATGTTGTATATTATTATTATTATTATTATGAGGAGAAACATAATAATATATATCTTCCTTCTTCACTGTCCATAACTTTAATAAGGCAATGAACGTTTTAATTACGCGTTTATCACATACAACAAATGCTTGGACTTAATAAAATGCATCTAGACAGTCTCATTGTATTCAATAATAGATGGATCCAATTTATCACACAACGTAAATTAATTAAGTGTCCGTGGATAGAATGAAACTTGTCATCAAAATGAATTTTGTCTCATTCCTGTATAACCCAAACTGCTTTTAAACAAATTAATAAAACTAAAACTGATTAACAGTAAGTCTCATTGTATAAATGTGTACCTGTGTAACATGCCTTATGATCTTTTGTCTTCAGCTCCAGTATAATTCATTGTACAGAAAAGGGTACCAACTAATTGCCAAATAGTTAATGAAATAAATGTTTCAATATGAGTAAAACGTTTGTGAATTACGCAAGCAATGAAGGAATAAAAAAACACTACAAAGAGTCAAGATTGTCCTCTAATTATTTATAGGTAAATGTAGATATAATATACATGTCACGTCACCTGATGTCGGTGATTTGTGATAATTATTCGGTGTTGCTATTTTTACAAACAGGTCAATATTCTCTTTATGACGTCATTGAAATTGTAACGTCAAAATACTCTCTGCCAAATGCGGTATTTTTTATCTTAACGATTTTCAAACATTTCATATTGTTTAGTAATAAAACGGCATGATGTCATATCTGTATAACAATAAAGGTTTTTGTTTCACTGAATATCTGGCTAAATGGAACTGAAAAGTAAAATTGGCTTCGACTTCGTTATCACTTTCAAATTATTCGGTGTTGCTTTTTTTTACAAACAGGTCAATATTCTCTTTATGACGTCACTGAAATTGTCCTGCCAAAATGCTCTCTGCCATATGCAGTATTTTTTATCTTGACAAATTTCTAATATTTCATGTTGTTTAGTAATAAACTGAAAAGTAAAATTGGCTTTGACTTCGTTATCACTTTTTTTGAGTTTTGAATCTATTGGGCATAGATTATCGTTCACTTTTTTTTTATAACATCCTTAGTTCCAAAAAACAAATTGACACAAGGTTCTTATCTCATCAAGTTTATATATGGAACAGAAGTATTGATAAATATTGAATATTAATATTCTTTCAAGGAGAAGCATAACATTAAAACTGCCCACATCACTGTCCATAACTTCAAAAAGGAAATGAAGTAATTGATTACGGCGAACAAATGCTTTCACTTATTTAAATACATCAAGACATTTCCATTGTTTTCCATAATTGAAGGATAAATCATTTTTAACACACAATGTAAAACGTTAAAGGAAGAACGGCTGTATGATGTCTACGTGTCCGTGGATATAATGTAACTTTCATAGCATTTATAATTTGTACCTGTATGACATGATCATTGGTCAATTGTTGCCTTCAGTAAGGTATCACTGTACCGCAAAGGGTATCAACCAACCACTTGTTAAATCATTACTGAAATAAAATATATCTATATCAGTAGTCTGAAAGTTAATAGTACGTTAGACTAAAACTAAAGAGAAAGACAATACGGAGTTAAGGTTGTCCTCGACTTACCTTTAGGTATATATGTAAATATGATAGACATGTCACGTCAACTGATGTATATTTTATCAGTAGATAAGCCATTGATCACCCATGTCGTCTCCGTGGCGCAATTGGTTAGCGCGTTCGGCTGTTAACCGAAAGGTTGGTGGTTCAAGCCCACCCGGGGACGTCGATATTTTTTTATTCATAAATTTTCATCGATTATACTTTGATGGTGACATACAATGTCTGCATATCATAGCTAATAAGTATATATGATTATTAACGCGTCACTTAAACTGATATGACATCAGCCATTGACAGTGTATTCATATAAAGGATCATATAACATTTCAAGCAGATGTTAACCTTCACATCGGAAAATAGATTTTGATTACCATGACAATCGATATATACTTACATTATATATGAACGGATTATATTTTACTGTCTCAGGATCCCTATCCCACTGCACTGTGTTTTGAATGTATACAGTAACTTTCGATTTAGATACAAAAGTTATGCAATTTAGCCTGGATACATTCGTGGACCAGGTAGCTCACTCGGTTGGAGCGATAGCATAACAAAGTAAATGGTTTGAATCCCCATTTAAATCAGCTGAATTTTGATTATATTCTGTTTATTTCATATTCTTTATTTTTTCAAAATAAAAAAATCAACAATGTATTGCTTTCTTTCAACAATGGTTTTTTAAAGCTTAAGTCATGTTCTCAGAGCAGTTTCTTATGTATCGTTACAGTTTTAGGCAATGGTATTGGGATCATTGATCTTATAATTGAACTTAAATACAAAATCAAATATTTCTGTAAAAAACACCATTTTAATAAGTTGTTAATATCATCCTTTTGTGCAGTTATACATCATACAATATAGTACAAGTTTCCCTACATCCTCACAGGTTATATCACAACAACGTGGAGGTCGGTGTTTTGTGAAAATTATTCGGGATCGCTGTTTGATATTTTTATTAAACAGGTCAATATTCTCTTTATGACATCACTGAACACTGTAACGTCAAAATGCTTTCTTCCAAATGCAGTAATGTTTATCTTGACGATTTTCTAACATTTCATATTCTTTAGTAATAAAACGGCATGATGTTATAACAATAAAGGTTTTTGTTTCACTGAATATGTGGCTAAAAGGAACTGAAAAAGAAAAATTGGCTTTGACTTCGTTATCACTTTCAAAGATCCATTTAACCACATATTCACACGAACGAAAGTCCATAATTGATAGATTTTATTTAATAATGTCAAAACATCATTTTCATAGTACTGTCATTCAGGACCGCATGACGGTCACAAGTAAATTTTGAGCTGGTTTTGTTGTTATCCTATCATGAACACCTGACTACTCTGCTAGTAATTTGTTAACAATAAATAACGTCGATCCATCATCTCATTTTTTAAGGATTTAATTTGAAGAATTACATCAACAACTAAAATCGATATTAAGATCGGCTTATTGTAGATGAGAGTGTATGTAAGGGCAAGTTCTGTCGAGCAGCAAAAAACTATTTCGTATGGAATCTTTAGCTAGATTATAGATTTTGTTCCGATGAACTTCTTAGCCGTCGTTTAGAGGTATGGAAAGAAGTAGTGGGTTGTATGTTCAGATGAAAAATATCAAATGATTTCAGCTTATGAACTTTTACTCATGACACATGGTATCTACATGTAACTTTTAACTTAAAACGTAAACCCTAATTAAAAACATGCATTTTCAAATAACAATAATTTATTCACATTTTTCACATATATCTATCAAAGGTGAGTAGTTTATACTCCAAACAACATTATAACTGTAGAAATAATCGATCATGAATTTGGTAAATTAGTTATAGAATGATTGCAATCAGACTTGGGTTAATATAATTGTTTCACCATTTTCGAAACATTATAATTTCTAAAGAACAAATTGAAACAGGGTCATGGTCTAATCAAGGTCATATTGGGAATGTTTAAGCAGAAAAATATTGCCCACATAGACTCTTAAGAGGAAAACATAATATTATATCTTCCTTCTTCACTGTCCATAACTTTACTAAGGCACTGTCCATAACTTTAATAAGGCAATGAAACTTTTTAATACGCGTTTATCACATACACGAACAAATGCTTGGACTTAATAAAATGCATCTAGACAGTCTCATTGTATTCAATAATAGATGGATCCAATTTATCACACAACGTAAATTAATTAAGTGTCCGTGGATTGAATGAAACCTGTAATCAAAATGAATACTGTCTTATTCCTGTATAACCCAAACTGCTTTTAAACAAATTAACAAAACTAAAACTGAATAACAGTAAGTCTCATTGTAAATATTTGTACCTGTGTGACATGACTTATGGTCTGTTGTCTTCAGCTCCAGTATAATTCATTGTACAGAAAAGGGTCCCAACTAATTGCCAAATAATTAATGAAATAAATGTTTCAATATGAGTAAAACGTTTGTGAATTAAGCAAGTAATAAAGTAATAAAAAAACAATACAAAGAGTCAAGATTGTCCTCTAATTATTTATAGGTATATGTAGATATAATATACATGTCACGTCACCTGGTGTATACTTCATTCGTAGATAAGCCGCTTAACTTTTAGTCTTGTCGTCTCCGTGGCGCAATTGGTTAGCGCGAAAGGTTGGTGGTTCAAGCCCACCCGGGGACTTAGATTTAATTTTGTCATTCATATATTTTCATCAATAGTACTTTAATTATGACAGTTCTTATCAAAGCTTTGTTCTTTTTTTCATTTATTCATGTTACATACTGAATTCAAACAAGTCCTAACTTACCTTTCAGCTACCTCGCCAACAAAGAATACCCACTTGACTATGCGCGGATTGCATATAATTTAACTTAAATAGAAAACCAAATGTGTCTGTTAAACTACCATTTACAAAAGTTGCGAATATCATCCGTTTCTTTTTTGGCAGTCATAAACAAATATAATATAGTACAATTTTTCCTACCTCCTCACTGGTGATTCATAACAACGTGGAGGTCGGTGATTTGTGATAATTATTCGGTGTTGCTATTTTTACAAACAGGTCAATATTCTCTTTATGACGTCACTGAAATTGTAACGTCAAATTTCTCTTTGCCAAAGGCATGATGTTACATCTGTAAAACAATAAAGGTGTTTGTTTCACTGAATATGTGGCTAAATGGAACTGAAAAAGTAAAATTGGCTTCGACTACGTTATCACTTTCAAAGATCCATATAACCACATATTCACGCAAACGAAAGACCATAATTGATAGATTTTATTTAATAATGTCAAAACATCATTTTCATAGTACTGTCATTCAGGACCGCATGACGGTCACATGTACATTTTTGAGCTGGTTTTGTTGTTATTCTATCATGAACACCTGACTACTCTGCTAGTTTAAACATAAATAACGTCGAACAATCATCTTATTTCTTTAGGATTCAAGTTGAAGAATTACGTCAACAACTGAATCGATATTTAGATGGGCTATGTGCAGATGAGAAAGTATGTAAGGGCAAGTTCTGTCGAGCAGCAAAACACTATTTCGTATGGAATGTTTTGCTAGATGCTAGATTTTGTTCCGATGAACTTCTTAGCCGTCGTTCAGAGGTATGGAAAGAGAGGTATTAGGTTGTATGTTCAGATGAAAAATATCAAATCATTTAATCTTCTGAACTGATACTCATGACACATGGCATATACATGTAACTTTTAACTTAAAACGTAAACCATCACTAAGAAACATGCATTTTCAAATAACAAGAATTTGTTCACATTTTCCATGTTACATGCTGAATTCAAACAAGTCCTAACTTACCTTTCAGCTACCTCGCCAACAAAGAATACCCACCTGTCTATGCGCCGATTGCATATAATTTCACCTTAATACAAAACCGAATGTGTCTGTTAAAATACCATTTACATAAGTTGCGAATATCATCCGTTTCGTTTTGGGCAGTCATACATAATACAATATAGTACAATTTTCCCTACCTCCTCACTGGTTGTATCACAACAACGTGGAAGTCGGTGATTTGTTATAACTATTCGGTGTCGCTATTTTAACAAACAGGTCAATATTCTCTTTATGACGTCACTGAAATTGTAACGTCAAAATGCTCTTTGCCAAATACAGTATTTTTTATCTTGACGAATTTCTAACATTTCATATTGTTTAGTAATAAAACGGCATGATGTTACATCTGTATAACAATAAATGTTTTTGTTTCACTGAATATGTGGCTAAAAGGAACTGAAAAGTATTATTGGCTTCGACTTCGTTATCACTTTCAAAGATCCATAAAACCACATAAGTAGATAAATATTGACCACTTAGGCTCTAAAGAGGAGGAACATAATAGTATATCTTCCTTCTTCACTGTCCATAACTTTAATAAGACAATGCACTTTTTATTACGCGTTTATCACATACACGAACAAATGCTTGGACTTAATAAAATGCATCTAGACAGTCTCATTGTATTCAATAATAGATGGATCCAATTTATCACACAACGTAAATTAATTAAGTGTCCGTGGAT
>NW_018480078.1:2060282-2093609 GCF_002113885.1 Mizuhopecten yessoensis | reverse complement strand
ACAAACAGGTCAATATTCTCTTTATGACGTCACTGAAATTGTAACGTCAAATTTCTCTTTGCCAAAGGCATGATGTTACATCTGTAAAACAATAAAGGTGTTTGTTTCACTGAATATGTGGCTAAATGGAACTGAAAAAGTAAAATTGGCTTCGACTACGTTATCACTTTCAAAGATCCATATAACCACATATTCACGCAAACGAAAGACCATAATTGATAGATTTTATTTAATAATGTCAAAACATCATTTTCATAGTACTGTCATTCAGGACCGCATGACGGTCACATGTACATTTTTGAGCTGGTTTTGTTGTTATTCTATCATGAACACCTGACTACTCTGCTAGTTTAAACATAAATAACGTCGAACAATCATCTTATTTCTTTAGGATTCAAGTTGAAGAATTACGTCAACAACTGAATCGATATTTAGATGGGCTATGTGCAGATGAGAAAGTATGTAAGGGCAAGTTCTGTCGAGCAGCAAAACACTATTTCGTATGGAATGTTTTGCTAGATGCTAGATTTTGTTCCGATGAACTTCTTAGCCGTCGTTCAGAGGTATGGAAAGAGAGGTATTAGGTTGTATGTTCAGATGAAAAATATCAAATCATTTAATCTTCTGAACTGATACTCATGACACATGGCATATACATGTAACTTTTAACTTAAAACGTAAACCATCACTAAGAAACATGCATTTTCAAATAACAAGAATTTGTTCACATTTTCCATGTTACATGCTGAATTCAAACAAGTCCTAACTTACCTTTCAGCTACCTCGCCAACAAAGAATACCCACCTGTCTATGCGCCGATTGCATATAATTTCACCTTAATACAAAACCGAATGTGTCTGTTAAAATACCATTTACATAAGTTGCGAATATCATCCGTTTCGTTTTGGGCAGTCATACATAATACAATATAGTACAATTTTCCCTACCTCCTCACTGGTTGTATCACAACAACGTGGAAGTCGGTGATTTGTTATAACTATTCGGTGTCGCTATTTTAACAAACAGGTCAATATTCTCTTTATGACGTCACTGAAATTGTAACGTCAAAATGCTCTTTGCCAAATACAGTATTTTTTATCTTGACGAATTTCTAACATTTCATATGGTTTAGTAATAAAACGGCATAATGTTACATCTGTATAACAATAAATGTTTTTGTTTCACTGAATATGTGGCTAATAGGAACTGAAAAGTATTATTGGCTTCGACTTCGTTATCACTTTCAAAGATCCATATAACCACATAAGTAGATAAATATTGACCACTTAGGCTCTAAAGAGGAGGAACATAATAGTATATCTTCCTTCTTCACTGTCCATAACTTTAATAAGACAATGCACTTTTTATTACGCGTTTATCACATACACGAACAAATGCTTGGACTTAATAAAATGCATCTAGACAGTCTCATTGTATTCAATAATAGATGGATCCAATTTATCACACAACGTAAATTAATTAAGTGTCCGTGGATAGAATGAAACTTGTCATCAAAATGAATTCTGTCTTATTCCTGTATAACCCAAACTGCTTTTAAACAAATTAATAAAACTAAAACTGATTAACAGTAAGTATCATTGTATAAATTGTGTATTTGTGTAACATGCCTTATGATCTTTTGTCTTCAGCTTCAGTATAATTCAATGTACAGAAAAGGGTACCAACTAATTGCCAAATAATTAATGAAATAAATGTTTCAATATGAGTAAAACGTTTGTAAATTACGCAAACAGTTTTTAATAGATACTTTTGAGTGGCCTACATTTTTTCAAAACTTTATTTCTGTTAATGAAGCATGTGTTGAATTTACTGAACAATTTTTGAAACTTGCTAAAGAACGTATACCTAAAAAAACAGTTTATATAAGACCTCGTGATAAATTGTGGATGAATTCCCAAGTAAGAAAAGCTTTTCAGTTACGAGACCGGTTACATAACGCCGTTAAACGTGTTAAGTCCATATCCAACTTAGAGAAATTTAAAAGACAAAGAAATAAGGTTAATAATATGAAAAAATATGCAAGAGAAATGTTTTATAATAGTGTTGGTGATATTATATATAATCTTAATACCAGTAATCCTAAGTCATTTTGGAGACTAGTGCGTAAACTATTAAAACAGTCGTGTTCTCAGGAGGTTATTCCACCTGTAGTTAATCCTTGCAATGGAAATATTAAATATGATGATGATAAGAAAGCAAATATTCTAAATGATAATGTAGCTCTTTCTCAAACATAGATGATATTGGCAAATCTTTACCCAGTTTTGATTCCAGAACTGATTCTGTACTTGATTCTATTGTGGTTGAAAGTGATGAAATATGTGATATTTTGAAAATTCTGAAATTAGGAAAAGCATCTGGTCATGATACTGACCAATTACTTTGTTGTCTTGTATAGGTAAGGTTTTTGAAAGAGTTGTATTTAAACACATCTATATTTTTTTCCTTGATCTTTCTTTATTTTACGAAAAACAATCTGGTTTTATGATTCATCATTCCACTGTCCATCAGTTAATAGAAATTTACCATAATATATGTTGTTCATTATAAGAAAAAAAACATACTTGTCTAATTTTTTGTGATATATCGAAGGCTTTTGACCGAGTTTGGCATAGGGATCTTTTACATAAATTGCATGCTTATGGTATTAGAGATGGTTTACGACATTGGTTAAAAAATAACATTTCAAACAGACAACAACAGGTTCTTGTTAAAGGTGTGTATTCTAATATAGGTTACACAAATGCTGGTGTACCACAAGGAAGTGTGTTAGGTCCTCTGTTATTTTTGGTTTATATTAATGATATTGTTGATAATTTAAATAGTATTTCACGCTTATTTGCTGATGATACCTCTTTGATGTATTCTTCGTCTTCCTATGCTGATATTGAAATGTGTGTAAACAGAGATTTGGAAAAACTTGACAAATGGTCACGGGATTGGCTTACTAAATTTAATCAACAGAAAACTGATGTGTTATTAATATCTTATTCGCGAAATATGCTTCCTTTACAGATTTGTTTTGGTACTGAGACTCTGAATTGTGTTGAAAGTCATAAACATTTAGGCGTAATATTTAGTGCAGATACAAAATGGTCTTTACATATTTCCGAAATTCAAAAAACATGCATGAAAAGGTATCATTACTACGAAAGTTTAAATTACTGTTGAGTAGAAAACTTTGTTACGAATATATAAAGTATTTGTGTTGCCTGTGTTGGAATATGCCTGTGAGGTTTGGGATGGTTGTTCTCTGGCAGATCTAGCTAAACTTGAACAAGTTCAGCTTGAAGCAGCAAGAATTATTACTGGCTTACCCTCTTTTTCTAGTAAACAATCACTGTATTAAAAATCCCAACTTGAACCTCTATCTGAAAGAAGAAAACTTAAGAAACTTTCCCTAATGTACAAAATCCATAATAAACAAACACCTTCTTATTTAACTAACATTCTTCCTCCTAAAGTATGCGAACGCATTAGCTACAACTTGAGAAATACTGAAAACTATACTGTTCCCAATTTCCGACTGTCTAGTTCATTCCAATCCTTTATTCCTTCTTCTATAAAACCATGGAACGATTTACGAAATACTGTCAGAGAGCAGTCATCCATTAACATTTTTAAATCATCGATTCAGCGTAACCAAGATTACTTGTTGCCTATTTTTTTCATGTAGGAAATCTAAAACTAAATATTTTACATACACGATTGCGTCATTCATGTAGTAGTTTAAATTATGATTTGTATAGAGTTAATATTGTAGGTGATCCAATGTGTGCATGTGGAAATAAGTGTGAAAATGCAGTCCATTATTTATTTGATTGTATGCTGTATATCAGACAAAGACAAATTTTGATTGATGATATCTCACGTTATTGTAATATTTCTCTAAATGTTATTATGTACGGTTCTCCAAACCTGTCAGATGAAGACAATGAAAATATTTTCCATATAGTCCAAACCTACATTAAAAATAGTAACAGATTTAAAGGTCAGTAGTATTATCCTATCATCTCTCTTTCTTATTCTTCTTAATTTCTTTTTCTCCCCTTTTCCCTTCCTTTCTTCTTTGTTCATATATATAATAAATATATTTGTTGTTGTTGTCATGTAACCAATATAATGAAATGTATTGGAGAGGGCGTTTCTAAGTTGAGATAACTTGTGCCTAATCCTTTTTGTTGAATGACAAATAAAAAATGTTTAAATCAAAACAATAAAGTAATAAAAAAGACTACAAAGAGTCAAGATTATCCTCTAATTATTTATAGGTATATGAATATCATCGTTGCGAATATCATTCGTTTCTTTTTGGGCAGTCATACAAAATATAATATAGTACAATTTTCCCTACCTCCTCACTGGTTGATTAAAAACAACGTGGAAGTCGGTGATATGTGATACTTATTCGGTGTTGCTATTTTTACAAACAGGTCAAAATTCTCTTTATGACGTCACTGAAATTGTCACGTCAAAATGCTCTCTTCCAAATGCAGTATTTTTTATCTTGACGAATTTCTAACATTTCATATTGTTTAGTAATAAAACGGCATGATGTTATATCAATAAAGGTTTTTGTTACACTGAACATGTGGCTAAATGGAACTGAAAAGTAAAATTGGCTTTGACTTCGTTATTACTTTTTTTGAGTTTTGAATCTATTGGGCATAGATTATCGTTCACTTGTTTTTTTATAACATCCTTAGTTCCAAAATACAAATTGACACAAGGTTCTTATCTCATCAAGTTTATATATGGAACGGAAGTATTGATAAATATTGAATATTAATATTCTTTCAAGGAGAAGCATAACATTAAAACTGCCCACATCACTGTCCATAACTTCAAAAAGGAAATGAAGTAATTGGTTACGGCGAACAAATGCTTTGACTTATTTAAATACATCAAGACATTTCCACTGTTTTCCATAATTGAAAGATAAATCATTTTCAACACACAATGTAAAACGTTAAAGGAAGAACGGCTGTATGATGTCTACGTGTCCGTGGATATAAGGTAACTTTCATAGCATTTGTAATTTGTACCTGTATGACATGATCATTGGTCAAGTGTTGCCTTTAGTAAGGTATCACTGTACCGCAAAGGGTATCAAACAACCAATTGTCAAATCATTACTGAAATAAAATATATCTATATCAGTAGTCTGAAAGTTAATTGTACGTTAGACTAAAACTAAAGAGAAAGACAATACGGAGTTAAAGTTGTCCTCGACTTACCTTTAGGTATATATGTAAATATGATAGACATGTCACGTCACTTGATGTATATTTTATCAGTACGTAAGCCACTGACGTTTCACTCATGTCGTCTCCGTGGCGCAATTGGTTAGCGCGTTCGGCTGTTAACCGAAAGGTTGGTGGTTCAAGCCCACCCGGGGACGTTGTTTTAATTTTGTCATTCATAAATTTTCATCGATTATACTTTGATGGTTGCATATCATAACTAATAAGTATATATGATAATAAACACGTCACTTAAACTGATATGTCATCAGCCATTGACGGTGTATTCATATAAAGGATCATATAACATTTCAAGCAGATGTTAACGTTCACATCGGAAAATAGATTTTGATTACCATGACAATAGATATATACTTACATTCTGTATGAACGGATTATATTTTACTGTTTCAGGATCCCTATCCCACTGCACTGTGTTTTGCATGTATACAGTAACCTCTCTGTACTTTCGATTTAGATACAAAAGTAATGCAATTTAGCCTGGATACATTCGTGGACCAGGTAGCTCACTCGGTTGGAGCGATAGCATAACAAAGTAAATGGTTTGAACCCCCGTTTAAATCAGCTGAATTTTGATTATATTCTGTTTATTTCATATTCTTCATTTTTTCAAAATAAAAAAATCCACAATGTATTGCTTTCTTTCAACAATGGTTTATTAAAGCTTACGTCACGTTCTCAGAGCAGTTTCTAATGTAACGTTACAGTTTTAGGCAATGGTACTGGGATCAGTGATCTTATAATTGAACTTAAATACAAAATCAAATATTTCTGTAAAAATACCATTTTAATAAGTTGCTTATATTATCCGTTTCATTTTGGGCTGTTATACATAATTCAATATGGTACAATTTTCCCTTCATCCTCACTGGTTATATCACAACAACGTGGAGGTCGGTGTTTTGTGATTATTCGGGATCGCTATTTTTATTAAACAGGTCAATATTCTCTTTATGACGTCACTGAAATTGTAACGTCAAAATGCTCTTTGCCAAATGCAGTATTTTTTATCCTGACGAGTTTCTAACATTTCATATTGTTTAGTAATAAAACGGCATGATGTTATAACAATAATGGTTTTTGTTTCACTGAAAATGTGGCTAAATGGAACAGAAAAGTAAAATTGCCTTCGACTTCGTTATCACTTTCAAAGATCAACAAACCACATATTCACGCAAACGAAAGTCCATAATTGACAGATTTTATTTAATAATGTCAAAACATCATTTTCATAGTAGTCATTCAGGACCGCATGACAGTCACATGTAAAATTTGAGCTGGTTTTGTTGTTATCCTATCATGAACACCTGACTACTATGCTAGTAAATTTTAAAGCATAAATAACGTCGATCCGTCATCTCATTGTTTTAGGATTCAAGTTGAAGAATAACGTCAACAACTAAAATCAATATTTAGATTGGCTTAGTGTAGATGAGAAAGTATGTAAGGGCAAGTTCTGTCGAGCAGCAAAACACTATTTCGTATGGAATGTTTTGCTAGATGCTAGATTTTGTTCTGATGAACTTCTTAGCCGTCGTCCAGAGGTATGGAAAGAGGTAGTGGGTTGTATGTTCAGATGAAAAATATCAAATGATTTCAGCTCCTGAACCTTTACTCGTGACACATGGTATATACATGTAACTTAAAACGTGAACCATCATTAATACACATGTATTTTCAAATAACAATAATGTGTTCACATTTTTCACATATATCTATCAAAGGTGAGTAGTTTATACTTTAATCAACATTAAAACTGTAGAATTAATCGATCATGAATTTGGTAAATTAGTTGTAGAATGATTGCAACCAGAATTGGGTTAATATAATTGTTTCACCTTTTTCGAAACCATATAATTTCTAAAAAACAAATTGACACAGGGTCATGATCTTATCAAGGTCATATCATCAAAATGAATTCTGTCTTATTCCTGTATAACCCAAACTGCTTTCAAACAAATTAATAAAACTAAAACAGATTAACATTAAGTCTCATTGTATAAATTTGTACCTGTGTAACATACCTTATGGTCTTTTGTCTTCAGCTTCAGTATAATACATTGTACAGAAAAGGGTACCAACTAATTGCCAAATAATTAACGAAATAAATGTTCCAATATGAGTAAAACGTTTGTGAATTACGCAAGCAATAAAGTAATAAAAAAGACTACAAAGAGTCAATATTGTCCTCTAATTATTTATAGGTATATGTAGATATAATATACATGTCACGTCACCTGGTGTAAACTTCATTCGTAGATAAGCCGCTTAACTGTCAGTCATGTCGTCTCCGTGGCGCAATTGGTTAGCGCGTTCGGCTGTTAACCGAAAGGTTGGTGGTTCAAGCCCACCCGGGGACGTTGATTTAATTTTGTCATTCATATATTTTCATCAATATGTACTTTGATTATGACTGTTCATATCAAAGTTTTGTTCTTTTTTTTATTTATTCATGTTACATACTGAATTCAAACAAGTCCTAACTTACTTTTCAGCTACCTCGCCCACAAAGAATACCCACTTGTCTATGCGCGGATTGCATATAATTTAACTTTAATAGAAACCCAAATATTTCTGTTAAAATTCCATTTACATAAGTTGCTAATATCATCCGTTTCATTTTGGACAGGTATACATAACACAATATAGTACAATTTCCCCTACATCCTTACTGGTTGTATCATAACAATGTGAAGGTCGATGACTTGCTATAATTATTCGGTGTCGCTATTTTAACAAACAGGTCAATATTCTCTTTATGACGTAACTGACGTCAAAATGCTCTCTGCCAAATGCAGTAATTTTTATCTTGACGAATTTTTCATTTCATATTGTTTAGTAATAACACGGCATGATGTTACATCTGTATAACAATAAAGGTTTTTGTTTCACTGAATATGTGGCTAAATGGAACTGAAAACTAAAATTGGCTTTGACTTCGTTATCACTTTTTTTGAGTTTTGAATCTATTGGGCATAGATTATCGTTCAGTTTTTGTTTATAACATCCTTAGTTCCAAAATACAAATTGACACAAGGTTCTTATCTCATCAAGTTTATATGTGGAACGGAAGTATTGATAAATATTGAATATTAATATTCTTTCAAGGAGAAGCATAACATTAAAACTGCCCACATCACTGTCCATAACTTCAAAAAGGAAATGAAGTAATTGATTACGACGAACAAATGCTTTCACTTATTTAAATACATCAAGACATTTCCATTGTTTTCCTTAATTGAAAGATAAATCATTTTCAACACACAATGTAAAACGTTAAAGGAAGAACGGCTGTATGATGTCTACGTGTCCGTGGATATAAGGTAACTTTCATAGCATTTGTAATTTGTACCTGTATGACATGATCATTGGTCAAGTGTTGCCTTTAGTAAGGTATCACTGTACCGCAAAGGGTATCAAACAACCAATTGTCAAATCATTACTGAAATAAAATATATCTATATCAGTAGTCTGAAAGTTAATTGTACGTTAGACTAAAACTAAAGAGAAAGACAATACGGAGTTAAAGTTGTCCTCGACTTACCTTTAGGTATATATGTAAATATGATAGACATGTCACGTCACTTGATGTATATTTTATCAGTACGTAAGCCACTGACGTTTCACTCATGTCGTCTCCGTGGCGCAATTGGTTAGCGCGTTCGGCTGTTAACCGAAAGGTTGGTGGTTCAAGCCCACCCGGGGACGTTGTTTTAATTTTGTCATTCATAAATTTTCATCGATTATACTTTGATGGTTGCATATCATAACTAATAAGTATATATGATAATAAACACGTCACTTAAACTGATATGTCATCAGCCATTGACGGTGTATTCATATAAAGGATCATATAACATTTCAAGCAGATGTTAACGTTCACATCGGAAAATAGATTTTGATTACCATGACAATAGATATATACTTACATTCTGTATGAACGGATTATATTTTACTGTTTCAGGATCCCTATCCCACTGCACTGTGTTTTGCATGTATACAGTAACCTCTCTGTACTTTCGATTTAGATACAAAAGTAATGCAATTTAGCCTGGATACATTCGTGGACCAGGTAGCTCACTCGGTTGGAGCGATAGCATAACAAAGTAAATGGTTTGAACCCCCGTTTAAATCAGCTGAATTTTGATTATATTCTGTTTATTTCATATTCTTCATTTTTTCAAAATAAAAAAATCCACAATGTATTGCTTTCTTTCAACAATGGTTTATTAAAGCTTACGTCACGTTCTCAGAGCAGTTTCTAATGTAACGTTACAGTTTTAGGCAATGGTACTGGGATCAGTGATCTTATAATTGAACTTAAATACAAAATCAAATATTTCTGTAAAAATACCATTTTAATAAGTTGCTTATATTATCCGTTTCATTTTGGGCTGTTATACATAATTCAATATGGTACAATTTTCCCTTCATCCTCACTGGTTATATCACAACAACGTGGAGGTCGGTGTTTTGTGATTATTCGGGATCGCTATTTTTATTAAACAGGTCAATATTCTCTTTATGACGTCACTGAAATTGTAACGTCAAAATGCTCTTTGCCAAATGCAGTATTTTTTATCCTGACGAGTTTCTAACATTTCATATTGTTTAGTAATAAAACGGCATGATGTTATAACAATAATGGTTTTTGTTTCACTGAAAATGTGGCTAAATGGAACAGAAAAGTAAAATTGCCTTCGACTTCGTTATCACTTTCAAAGATCAACAAACCACATATTCACGCAAACGAAAGTCCATAATTGACAGATTTTATTTAATAATGTCAAAACATCATTTTCATAGTAGTCATTCAGGACCGCATGACAGTCACATGTAAAATTTGAGCTGGTTTTGTTGTTATCCTATCATGAACACCTGACTACTATGCTAGTAAATTTTAAAGCATAAATAACGTCGATCCGTCATCTCATTGTTTTAGGATTCAAGTTGAAGAATAACGTCAACAACTAAAATCAATATTTAGATTGGCTTAGTGTAGATGAGAAAGTATGTAAGGGCAAGTTCTGTCGAGCAGCAAAACACTATTTCGTATGGAATGTTTTGCTAGATGCTAGATTTTGTTCTGATGAACTTCTTAGCCGTCGTCCAGAGGTATGGAAAGAGGTAGTGGGTTGTATGTTCAGATGAAAAATATCAAATGATTTCAGCTCCTGAACCTTTACTCGTGACACATGGTATATACATGTAACTTAAAACGTGAACCATCATTAATACACATGTATTTTCAAATAACAATAATGTGTTCACATTTTTCACATATATCTATCAAAGGTGAGTAGTTTATACTTTAATCAACATTAAAACTGTAGAATTAATCGATCATGAATTTGGTAAATTAGTTGTAGAATGATTGCAACCAGAATTGGGTTAATATAATTGTTTCACCTTTTTCGAAACCATATAATTTCTAAAAAACAAATTGACACAGGGTCATGATCTTATCAAGGTCATATCATCAAAATGAATTCTGTCTTATTCCTGTATAACCCAAACTGCTTTCAAACAAATTAATAAAACTAAAACAGATTAACATTAAGTCTCATTGTATAAATTTGTACCTGTGTAACATACCTTATGGTCTTTTGTCTTCAGCTTCAGTATAATACATTGTACAGAAAAGGGTACCAACTAATTGCCAAATAATTAACGAAATAAATGTTCCAATATGAGTAAAACGTTTGTGAATTACGCAAGCAATAAAGTAATAAAAAAGACTACAAAGAGTCAATATTGTCCTCTAATTATTTATAGGTATATGTAGATATAATATACATGTCACGTCACCTGGTGTAAACTTCATTCGTAGATAAGCCGCTTAACTGTCAGTCATGTCGTCTCCGTGGCGCAATTGGTTAGCGCGTTCGGCTGTTAACCGAAAGGTTGGTGGTTCAAGCCCACCCGGGGACGTTGATTTAATTTTGTCATTCATATATTTTCATCAATATGTACTTTGATTATGACTGTTCATATCAAAGTTTTGTTCTTTTTTTTATTTATTCATGTTACATACTGAATTCAAACAAGTCCTAACTTACTTTTCAGCTACCTCGCCCACAAAGAATACCCACTTGTCTATGCGCGGATTGCATATAATTTAACTTTAATAGAAACCCAAATATTTCTGTTAAAATTCCATTTACATAAGTTGCTAATATCATCCGTTTCATTTTGGACAGGTATACATAACACAATATAGTACAATTTCCCCTACATCCTTACTGGTTGTATCATAACAATGTGAAGGTCGATGACTTGCTATAATTATTCGGTGTCGCTATTTTAACAAACAGGTCAATATTCTCTTTATGACGTAACTGACGTCAAAATGCTCTCTGCCAAATGCAGTAATTTTTATCTTGACGAATTTTTCATTTCATATTGTTTAGTAATAACACGGCATGATGTTACATCTGTATAACAATAAAGGTTTTTGTTTCACTGAATATGTGGCTAAATGGAACTGAAAACTAAAATTGGCTTTGACTTCGTTATCACTTTTTTTGAGTTTTGAATCTATTGGGCATAGATTATCGTTCAGTTTTTGTTTATAACATCCTTAGTTCCAAAATACAAATTGACACAAGGTTCTTATCTCATCAAGTTTATATGTGGAACGGAAGTATTGATAAATATTGAATATTAATATTCTTTCAAGGAGAAGCATAACATTAAAACTGCCCACATCACTGTCCATAACTTCAAAAAGGAAATGAAGTAATTGATTACGACGAACAAATGCTTTCACTTATTTAAATACATCAAGACATTTCCATTGTTTTCCTTAATTGAAAGATAAATCATTTTCAACACACAATGTAAAACGTTAAAGGAAGAACGGCTGTATGATGTCTACGTGTCCGTGGATATAAGGTAACTTTCATAGCATTTGTAATTTGTACCTGTATGACATGATCATTGGTCAAGTGTTGCCTTTAGTAAGGTATCACTGTACCGCAAAGGGTATCAAACAACCAATTGTCAAATCATTACTGAAATAAAATATATCTATATCAGTAGTCTGAAAGTTAATTGTACGTTAGACTAAAACTAAAGAGAAAGACAATACGGAGTTAAAGTTGTCCTCGACTTACCTTTAGGTATATATGTAAATATGATAGACATGTCACGTCACTTGATGTATATTTTATCAGTACGTAAGCCACTGACGTTTCACTCATGTCGTCTCCGTGGCGCAATTGGTTAGCGCGTTCGGCTGTTAACCGAAAGGTTGGTGGTTCAAGCCCACCCGGGGACGTTGTTTTAATTTTGTCATTCATAAATTTTCATCGATTATACTTTGATGGTTGCATATCATAACTAATAAGTATATATGATAATAAACACGTCACTTAAACTGATATGTCATCAGCCATTGACGGTGTATTCATATAAAGGATCATATAACATTTCAAGCAGATGTTAACGTTCACATCGGAAAATAGATTTTGATTACCATGACAATAGATATATACTTACATTCTGTATGAACGGATTATATTTTACTGTTTCAGGATCCCTATCCCACTGCACTGTGTTTTGCATGTATACAGTAACCTCTCTGTACTTTCGATTTAGATACAAAAGTAATGCAATTTAGCCTGGATACATTCGTGGACCAGGTAGCTCACTCGGTTGGAGCGATAGCATAACAAAGTAAATGGTTTGAACCCCCGTTTAAATCAGCTGAATTTTGATTATATTCTGTTTATTTCATATTCTTCATTTTTTCAAAATAAAAAAATCCACAATGTATTGCTTTCTTTCAACAATGGTTTATTAAAGCTTACGTCACGTTCTCAGAGCAGTTTCTAATGTAACGTTACAGTTTTAGGCAATGGTACTGGGATCAGTGATCTTATAATTGAACTTAAATACAAAATCAAATATTTCTGTAAAAATACCATTTTAATAAGTTGCTTATATTATCCGTTTCATTTTGGGCTGTTATACATAATTCAATATAGTACAATTTTCCCTTCATCCTCACTGGTTATATCACAACAACGTGGAGGTCGGTGTTTTGTGATTATTCGGGATCGCTATTTTTATTAAACAGGTCAATATTCTCTTTATGACGTCACTGAAATTGTAACGTCAAAATGCTCTTTGCCAAATGCAGTATTTTTTATCTTGACGAGTTTCTAACATTTCATATTCTTTAGTAATAAAACGGCATGACGTTATAACAGTAAAGGTTTTTGTTTCATCGAATATGTGGCTAAATGGAACTGAAAAGTAAAATTGGCTTCGACTTCGTTATCACTTTCACGGAAACGAAAGTCCATAATTGAATTATTTGTTTTTAATAATGTCAAAACATCATTTTTATAGTACTGTCAATTACCGCATGACGGTCACAAGTAAATTTTTGAGCTGGTTTTGTTATCCTATCATGAACACCTGACTACTCTGCTAATACAATTTTAAACATAAATAACGTTGAACAATCATTTCATTTTTTTAGGCTCAAGTTAAAGAATTACGTCAACAACTGAAATAGATATTTAGATGGGCTTAGTGTAGATGAGAGAGTATGTAAGGGCAAGTTCTGTCGAACAGCAAAACAATACTCATGACACATGGTATAAACATGTAACTTTTAACTTAAAACGTAAACCATCATTAAAAAACATGCATTTTCAGATAGCAATAATTTGTTCACATTTTTCACATATATCTATCATAGGTGAGTAGTTAATACTTCAAACAACATTAAAACTGTCGAATTAATCGATCATGAATTTGGTAAATTAGTTGTAAAATGATTGCCATCAGAATTGGGTTAATATGATTGTTTCACCTTTTTCGAAACCTTATAATTTCTAAAGAACAAATTGACACAGGGTCATGATCTAATCAAGGTCATATTGGGAACGTTTAAGTAGAAAAATATTGACCACTTAGACTCTTAAGAGGAAAAACATAATATTATATCTTCCTTCTTCACTGTCCATAACTTTAATAAGGCAATTAACTTTTTAATTACGCGTTGATCACATACACAAACAAATGCTTGGACTTAATAAAATGCATCTAGACAGTCTCATTGAATTCAATAATGAATGGATCCAATTGATCACACAACGTAAATTAATTAAGTGTCCGTGGATAGAATGAAACTTGTCATCAAAATGAATTCTGTCTTATACCTGTATAACCCAAACTGCTTTTAAACAAATTAATAAAACTAAAACAGATTAACAGTAAGTCTCATTGTATAAATGTGTACCTGTGTAACATGCCTTATGGTCTTTTGTCTTCAGCTCCAGTATAATTCATTGTGCAGAAAAGGGTACCAACTAATTGCCAAATAATTAACGAAATAAATGTTTCAATATGAGTAAAACGTTTGTGAACTACGCAAGCAATAAAGTAATAAAAAAGACTACAAAGAGTCAAGATTGTCCTCTAATTATTTATAGGTAAATGTAGATATAATATTTATGTCACGTCACATGATGTATACTTCATTCGTAGATAAGCCGCTTATCTTTAAGTCATGTCGTCTCCGTGGCGCAATTGGTTAGCGCGTTCGGCTGTTAACCGAAAGGTTGGTGGTTCAAGCCCACCCGGGGACGTTGATTTAATTTTGTCATTTATATATTTACATCAATAGTACTTTGATTATGACAGTACATATCAAAGCTTTGTTCTTTTTTTATTTTATTTATTCATGTTACATACTGAATTCAAACAAGTCCTAACTTACCTTTCAGCTACCTCGCCAACAAAGAATACCCACTTGTCTATGCGAGGATTGCATACAATTTTACTTGAATACAAAACCAAATGTTTCTGTTAAAATATGCGTCCTCAAATAACAATAAATTGTTCACATTTATTCACATAGATCTATCAGAGGTGAGCATTTTTATACTTTAAACAACAGGGTTCTGATATGACCAAGGTCATTAAGGGAACGTAAGAGTAGATAAATATTGACCTTTTAGACCGATAAGAGAAAAAACATAATATTTTATCTTCCCTCATCACTGCCCATAACTTTGATAAGTCAATGAACTTATTAATTACGGTTTAATCACGTACACGACCAAATGTGCTTGGACTTAGTAAAATGCATCTAGACACACTGTCATTGTATTCCATAATGGATGGATCCAATTAATCACAAACAATGTGAAATATTTAATGAAGAATAGTGGTGGATATAATGTAACTTGTCACAAAAAATGTATTCTGTCTGATCCTATTTAAACAAAACTGCTTTAAAATACATTACTGATATTGAAATATTATAATCAAAACTTCCATAAGTTCCACTGTATAAATTTGTACCTGTGTAACAAGTCTTTTGGTCTTTTATCTTCAGTTTTAGTATGATTCATTGCAGAGCAAAGGGTACATTCTAATTGCGCAAATAATTAAGGGAAGAAATATTTCAATATCAGTAAAACGTTAATTAAATACGCAGGCTATAAAATAATGAGAAAGACTACATAGAGTCAATATTTTCCTCCAAATATCTATAGGTACATGTAGTTATAATATACATGTCACTTCTCCTGATGTTTATTTCATTTGTAGATGAGCCGCTCAAATTTTAGTCATGTCGTCTCCGTGGCGCAATTGGTTAGCGCGTTCGGCTGTTAACCGAAAGGTTGTTGGTTCAAGCCCACCCGGGGACGTTCATTTTCTCTTGTCTTCCATACATTTTTCTTTCTAAGTGCTGTATTTCTAATGCTGAAATAAAAAATTCACATATAAAATATCATTTGATAAATTTTAAGTTTCAGACAGAGCCGGCAGCTTGCATGTTGAAAAAAATGCTAGCTTATATTTCCTTAACAACCAATACGCACTTGTACATGCACTGATTGCATATCAGCTATTTCTGATGCAATACTAATTTATTAAGTTGCTTATTTCGTCTGATTAATAATGATATTGCATTATATTTACATTAAGACTTTTTTACTCAAGCAGTCATAACATTCAGCGATATTGTCAATAAATCGTTTTAATCCACTGCCACATGCTAGAGGCGATGTTGTTATTATCCTATTATGTACACTTGACTTATTAACTAGTTAACTTGTAAACATATATACCATTTCGGTATTAAGTCAATAACAGACATTAATATACTGGGTCGTAATCTGGACAAAAAACTCCGTGGAGAAAACTTCATCCTAATACCAGTTATGTCCATGTATTACCGTTTACAACTCTTGCTTTTACAAACATACCGGTAGAGTAAACATTTATGATACAGATTTGATAGATTTGATTCAAGAACATAATGTAAATCGTTTCAAAAGAAGAATAACACTGCAATCTCTCAAACCGGACATTTTATCCATTTTCCACTTTATAAATTAGTTTGTAAATCTTACCTGTGTACACATATTAATTGTTCGGTTGTGTACAGCTTAGACAGCCTTTCATGCACTGACATTGGTATCAGTTACATTGTAAAACCTGTAACAAAAGAAGTACATTACAGTAAAAGTGTGAATTTTACACAAATTTAAAAGCTTTTCTTATTTATTAAGTTACTTTTGATTAGCATTTTACAAAATGGTTTTTATGGTTTATACAAATTGTGATTTACACTTAATATCACCTGATCATGAGGCGAACCGAATCAGGACGTCAGCCATTGATCGATCGCTAACCTGGTTGACACGTCGTCTCCGTGGCGCAATTGGTAAGCGCGTTCGGCTGTTAACCGAAAGGTCAAACATGTTTTGAAAACCCCCAGGAGATAACCGAAGTGTCAACAGAACCATAGTTCGATAGTACTAGAGTTCAATTTCAACAAAGGAAAGATTTTTCATGAAGATCCTTTAAAAAGTACCAGGATAATTAGACCAGGTATATCGAAATAAGGTTTTCGCTTACCTGCTTATGAATTATTCAGCTTTTCTAAATTGACCCTTGACTATATCGATGGTTACTGCGCTGAAAATACAATCGTCTGTTCAGACCCTCTATCTATTCTAAAACGTCTACAGTTACGAGATCCCAAACACAGTCTCATAAAAAACCATCGACCATTTAAAACGAATGACAGCAACGATGATCAAAGGAGTCAATAACCATACCAGATTCTAGTGATACCAACACTAATGAGACTATTCCATCTGTCTTGTCAGAACAACAGTTAATTTGGAATGAAGATTGAAGTGCAGCATGTTCTCCAGTTGTATGGCATAGAATTACTGGCATCAAACCAGGATCTGCATTCACCTCCCCCTACCACCAACGGGCTCGACATTTGCTGGTAAGCCGCCGCAGTACATCAAAAGCTACCAGCAGGAAAGCTCCACAGAGTATTGGGCAGATGTTCTTGACGTTGTGGAAGATGTGTCACCACGAAGCCTTCATAAGGAATGTAGGCAGTGTCTCTCCACCCACATTGCACTGACCAAAGACAAAATTCAAGGTATTGAACTTTTAACTAGAGAGCAGTCTCTCAGTGGTTTATGGATGGACGAGCGAAAGAAATAACTGACCTCTTTAAGATTTGGGGATGTTGTGACGAGAAACGTCAATCGAAATGTCAGTCAATTGGACAGGGATCTTCTGCATTGCTGGCAATCGTTTCACAGTGTACGGAACAAACAGTGAATCCGTCACCATCTAAGAATACACAATGAAGAAGAGGGAGGAAGTTTCGACAGAAGGTTTGACAGTATCCCCTGTAGGCTGTGTCATTGATGAAGATCTTAAATTCTTTGCAGCCAATCCAGATGGCAAAGTGAAAGAAGGGGAATGAATATGGACTGGTGGAAGTGAAAAACCTACTCCAAAACAACGAAATGTCCTTCCAACTGGCTGCTGATAAGGAAAAGTTTTGTTTGAAACTGTGTGATGGGAATCACACCATGAAACGGAACCACAATTACTACTACCAGTGCCAAGGACAGGTGAACATCCTAAAATTACCCTGGGTAGACTTCGTGGTTCGCAGGTCCAACCAAGATCAATTGCATGTTGAAAGGATATTTAGGAATATTGGTTTGTGGAATGATGTAATGGTACTAAAACTTACTGCATTTTACAACAAGGCAATGCTACCAGAACTGGCAGTACCCAGAAAAGACACCACCACTGGAATACGCGAACCAGACAAACCATGGGTTATAATAAAAAGTGACAACGATTTTGTAAAGGCTATATCAAATCTCACAATTAGATGTTGAATGCAATATGTTTTAATTACATGCATAATGATAAATGATAAGTACCTGTAACACTACTTCTTTTGCTGGAATATGATGCACATACATTGCAATATTTAATTGTTTACACTATTATGCCTGGATGTCGCAGTGTCTCCAATGCCATTTAAGGCCGCGGTGGCCAAGTGGTTAATGCGTTTTACATTATGCTAACACTAGCCCTTCACCACTGGGTCGCGAGTTCGAGGTCCACGTACGTGGGGCAGTCGTCAGGCGCTAACCGCAGGTCGTTTATTTTTCTCTGGGAACTCCGGCCTTCCTCCACCACCAAAACCTGGCACGTCCTTAAATGACCATAGCTGTTAATAGGACGTAAAACACAAAGTAACAAAACCAAATCCAAAGCCATTTAGACGTGTCAAAGGTCGAATGGGGTCATGAGGGTTGAATTCATTTTTTTTATATTATGCATTTATACATGTCTGGCCATCAACTACCGTAGATATTCTCGTATAGTGTGCACTTTTTTAAGGAAAAATGAAAATGTCAATAAAGGGGTGCGCGGATACTCGAGAACAATCCAAAACCAGTCCTTTTTTCGGGGATTTTCGGAAATGTTTTGAAATATGCTCACAGCAATAAGCTGTTAAATTTCGTTGAATAACTCCTGATTGCATTGTCTTTTTAACCATTACGAAAAATTGCAAGTTTAAGTCATATTATACGATACGATTTAAGTCATATCATATCGGATAAATAAAATCGAGTAAAGTAGGCCAAACTTTCAGGATACGATACCACGTATGGGGAAACAAATGGGGTAGACGATCAGAAAACTACTTTGAATCGTATATTTTATAAAATAAAAGTTTAATCCGTATATACGATTGAATCTTTTCTGAAAGTTATTGTTGTGAAAACAACATCGTTTTATTTCAATTACCTGTTCTGCCCATGCCAGGTGACAACTGAACATATGCTTTCGTATTAATCTTATCATCCAAAATGGTCACCAGTGGAGTTCCACAGGGGAGCGTGCTCGGACCAGTACTGTTTCTTATCTATATCAACGACCTACCTGAGTCTCTCGACATTAAAATCAAAAATGTTTGCCGACGACGCCAAACTCTATAAATCAACAATATATAATGAGGATGGATTGTCACTCCAGAATGATATCAACAAAGTATGTGAATGGACAGACAAATGGCTGATGGAACTTAATTTAGACACATGTAAACACCTCAAAATATATACAGGCCAAGAGAAAAACAACGTCAGATATGAGATCACCCAGCAAGGGGAGAGACATCAAATAGATCTGGTAGCAAGTGAAAGAGGTATCGGTGTAATTATTGAAAAAACAATGCAGTATCCAAAGCTAACAGAAACGTAGGTCTCATATTCAAAACTTTCAGTTGTATCAATAAAGAAATGTTTCTCAACCTTTACAAATCTTTGGTACGTCCATACCTTGAAATTAATGTTACTACGTGGTCACCCATATTGAAAAAAGACCAAATCTCCCTAGAAAATGTTCAAAGAAGGGCAACCAAACTAGTTTCATCCCTAAAAGATCTCTCGTACCCTGAACGTATTCGTCGGCTAGGGCTACTATCACTTGACTAAGCTGATAAACACCATAGATATTTAACAACCTCAATACGAGGGGGAACTCGAAAAACTGAGAAAAAAATCGATATAAGACCAACATTAGGGGACATGCTTTTAAAAATAGAATTGTAAATATTTGGAATCAACTCCCTACAATTGTGGTAGATTCACCAACCTTAAATGTTTTTAAATCTAGACTCAATAAGCATTGGGTCAACCATCCAATCAAGTTTTTACCATCGTGCTACTTATATATATTATGTGTGTATTATTATATCTGACAATTGAATGAAAATATTTAAAAAAAAAAAAAAGAAAGGTAGGAAGAAAATCTTTACTATTATTAGTTAACGGATGAGATGAGTAACTTCCGTAAATAGTATATATTGTTTTCGTATTAATAAGTGTACTGAGGGAACATTAAGATATATATCAGGGGCATTGTTAGCTTGATATATTTCAATTAGAATTCTCTCTTCCCATGTGCATATGATTTCTTGAATTACGCCTGACAGCTGATGTAACTTTCAAAAATGGTTCCTAGCAGTGTGAAAAACCCCAACAAATAACGAAAACAAAAACAAACTAGAAATATGTCAAAATGACATGAAAGTCACCCCATCTCCTGCATTTGTATATTGACCAAGCTACAACTAACATATTTCAACCTGTCAAATAAATGGTCTAACAATGACAGGTGTATGTATGTACATACACGCTGTTTAGGTATAATATATAATATGATGGTCGACGTCTTTTTTACTGATCAGCACGTCAGCCACTGCTCGATCGCTTAACAGCGCTGTTAACATCTCGTCTCCGTGGCGCAATTGGTTAGCGCGTTCGGCTGTTAACCGAAAGGTTGGTGGTTCAAGCCCACCCGGGGACGTCACTGTTTTGTATTCCTTTTCTTTAATTGTTTTGCGATGCTGAAATTTAATATCGCCACGAAAATATATTTGTTACGATTTCAACCAACCTTAAAAAACCACCAGAAAGACAATACCGAAATGGCCAAAAAAAAAAGATAATTCGAACTCAAAATCGATAACAATGGAGCAAAAAAGAAACAAAGAAAGATTGACATGGAAATCCTTGAAAAAGTATCAAGACAATAAGATCAGGTGTTCCGAGATAATGTTTTGGCTTACCTGCTTATGAAATTTTTTTGAACATGTCTTAGGGGCGGTATTACATACATATCATTGCATAATCTTTTATTTCAACATTAATACCAAATATTATAATCTGATGCAATACCATTTCTGAAGAAAAAATGTTTCATTTTAAGCAGTGTCATATTATAACAAGATATCCCTTCTTTGCTTGATAAAGTTGTAAAGATCGAAAATCATGTAACGTCACATAGGAAAACATGGCGGCATTCTTTTACTATATTGAGATTTCGATTTTATCCTATTATGTACCCTTGACTACTTAGATAGTAGATATATTGATATGTAAACGATCGATCCATCGCCACATAATATTGAAATTCAAGTAATAGTCACCTTCTAATTGGAACGGAGAACCGTTTTATATATTGAGAAAAGAATATATCTTTTGTTGCTAAACCTACTGCACGTTGTAATAGGCGACGGATGCCCATTGCAGAATTAGGGAGTTGCCTGTGTATACTGTACTTTGGAACACACAAATAACGAGACCTTAACCTGATGCACCCATTGAAACATCTAGGAATTTTGTATTTTCCCTCTACTTCGTACTTCGTAGTAACCTTTTATCCGAGCACCTTTTCTTGGCACTACCTCAATTTTGTCTTAAGTATTAATCGTTCTCCCAAGTGAGGAGGGCAATGGGTTCTGTTCCCAAGACGGTACGTCCTTGATAATAGAACTTGTTATTCCCTTCTAAATGTTCAGCGTTTAGAGTAATCGCAACAACTCGTTAAATCCGTTGTCAGTACAATGTGACAGGACGGAATGCTGTGTTGGGTGCTTTTGGCATGGTATTTCAGTGAGGGGCATTAGATCTGCGCTATCGCAAGAAGACATATTCACCAACAAACCCTGCCTCATACGCATTCAAACATACACGCATACATTACACACATGGAGACACGGGTTTAAATGACCACAGCTGTCAATACTAAGTATAATCCTATCAAACCATACAAAACTACACAAAAAAGATTGTCGAATTGACAACACCCTGGCGCACACCAATAAATATGTAAATCAATCCCAGGCCACGGCGATTATTTGTATTGACAGATCGGGAAATGAAACGCGTTATGCACATCAACACATGCCCACTAATGTTCATGAAAAGTTTTATAATAACCTGGCTTATTGTTTTTGAGAAAACAATCTTGGAACATTTGACGTAAAAAAAAATAAGAAGAAAGATCAAAGAAACAGAAAAACAAGTCGCCAAATTCGTCTCATTTTATGTTTTCAGTGGACCTATGAAGTCAATAACTGAAATCGATATACAAGGTCGTAGATTCGTGAAGATAATTTGTAGGGCCGTTGTTTTTTATTTTTTGTTTTCGAAATGCGAGCAACCATTTTTTTGAACGGTGTCTAATTACACAATTCAAGATGAAAAACACTGCTTTCCTTTGTGCATCAGTTCCCAGAAGAATTGCTGTATAGCTATCAACTTTAACAATCATAATTCTTTGGTGGCTGCCTTGGACAATTGCATTTAAAAACTATGTACAATGTAGGTTTAGGAAAGAAAAATACCACAAATAGAACAAATTGGTCTAATAGAATGTCAGGTTGAATCGAGATATTTTGTCCAAATAGCAATCTAATACAACAGGCAGCCAGAGGTACAGGTAATATGATTTACCAATCCCGCCTCCGAATAGATTATTTCATATACTCGCTTTCCAGTTGTCCTTAGCATGTAAGCAATGGGCGTTTGACTAACAGAAACGGTTAGCGCACTCGGGGGTTGGTGGTTCAAGCCCTCTCGGTCGGGGACGTTTCATTATTTTTAACTTTTTCCTAAATATCATGTTGATGTTGAAATTTGGTATTGTCAAATATACAAGATACAAAAAACAAGAATATTTATTTTCCGTCGATTTTGCAAAACATACAACATAAGATACAAAGAGCTTGTATTTTGACAAAACATGCGTATAATAACAGAGACAAAAACATTACAATATTAAAAGGTTTAAAAAACAAGTACTATACTGTAAGCACAGAAAAAAAGAGTTTATCACTTGGAAAGCATTTTGCACATATTAGGGGGGGGGGGGGGGGGGAGGGGGTATTTTAATTTGGATACAGATAACTAGAAGTCCGACTTTGAAACATTAATATACTTAATAATTTGCTTAATGTAATCCCAATTTTAAATGTATGTCAATGCTTCTAAGTTCAAAATGTCCAAAATCTGGTCAAGGAATTCTCCACTCTATTTGTAATTTAATGTATAAATAGTAAATATGCATATAGCACAAGGCGTGCCACTTTCTGCAATTTATTATTTTTAAATTCCTTTCAAAACGTTATAGTGTACCGAAAGTTTTCAAAACGATGAAACGCATATTATCAAGTGAAATATATATATAGTTGTATAACTACCACACAAATGTCTATAATCATCAAAATGATACTTAGTATACCATATTCAACCTTTGTTTACTTTCATCTCCTAATATTTACACTTGCTATGTATCCTTCCATTGTAATGCATTGAGAGAAGACAAATGTCGTCATGAGACTATAACAACATTTGCTATTGTTACGTCATCAATCTCTATTTTTGCCGTCATCGATTTCATTGTTGTCAAGACTTAATTTGCTGTTCAAAAACTGTTGATTTTTTTTTAAATGAAGCATAATTACCCTATCAAAATGTAAATATAAGTAACGAATATTTTAGCAAATATTGTTGTGGTCCTATAACACAGATTTCTATTGACATGTGTGTAATAGGGCCATAATAACATATGATAAAATATTCATTACTTAAAATGTTATATACAGAGATTGAATGAGAACCGTAGACTTCACGTCGGGGGAGGGGGGATATATCAGATATGTATAAATCAGATATTCTACTAAATCCTGTATATTTTAAAGCTTTGATCCTTCGCTGGCATGCCGTCTCCGTGGCGCAATTGGTTAGCGCGTTCGGCTGTTAACCGAAAGGTTGGTGGTTCAAGCCCACCCGGGGACGTATACATTTTTTCATTCTACGTCTGTATAATTTTTCTTTTATCTATCTATCAAGTTTGGTATCAGCAAATAACAGAATTTGCAATAATTTCAAAGAGGGCTAAAATTGTAAATAAAAAATATAAACAGCTTACCTTCTTATATGAAAACAAGCGTGACTTGATTGTAAATCTCTGCTTTAGCTTATTATATAAATTAACACGAAACCAAATATTTCGGATGAAACACTTTTGATTTTAGTTTCTCATTTCATCCGTTAACTACTAAAAATAAATGTCTTGAGATGTGTGTTTGTTTGATAAATCAACTCTCAATGGTCCTTCAACGAAATAATTTTCTCCAATTATGTACACTAGACTATATATATTTAGTAAATATAGGGACATAGGCTAGTGTTTGTGGATAAAATGTCAGTAACTTTGAGCAGTGGTTCCATCTAAGGTGTTCGGTTTAGACAGGCTTCTGTGTATTTGAATAGTAATAAAATAACCGTAACATATGATCAGTAACAAAACGAGTTTATAATAAATGTAAGTTACAATGTTAATTCTACAAACTTATAAGATTGACGTACGGTGTCGGGGATGTCTTATTTCAAAAAACCCATTTTAAATTCCTGTATTTTTATGAAGGGCTTGACTTTATGTTGATTTATGTTTATCTTTTTTAATTAACCATGTTCTTCACTTCTTCAGAAATTAAATTGTATGCAGATCAGATACGCAGTATACGTGGCACCTGCAGCTAAACTACTACCTGTAAAATTGCATTTGCAAACATATGGTCTCCGTGGCGCAATTGGTTAGCGCGTTCGGCTGTTAACCGAAAGGTTGGTGGTTCAAGCCCACCCGGGGACGTTTGTATTTTTTTCTTCTTTAATCTATATAGGTGTTATTTTGGTAAAGTACTGCTCTTCACATGTCCAAAAGTCGATATAGTGAAACATTTAACGTAATATCTATTTATGCATAATGACATAGACTAATTGCATATCATTACACCATCTTATCATTTTACGTAATATATTTCGATTTGATGTTTTTTGTGAAAATTATTGATTTTATCCATGTAGTACTTATTGTACATTTTATTATTAAGCATCTAAAGTAACCATCGATTCATTTTACTAAAGTGATATGGTTAGAGAACTTTGATTTCTCCGATCAATGCACATGTGAATATGTTCCATTTAAAAAAAAATATATATATAAAAATTATGAATCAATTGGAAGTATTGCGTCACTAATATCGTTCGTAGTGTGCAAGAGAAAATTTGTTGTGGCAATATTTATGAGTACAATGAACGGTTAAAAAAGCTCTTTGAGGTTAAGCTCATACGAGTCAGTCACTCAGAATCATCAACTGCTCCCCCCCCCCCCCCCCCCCCCTTCCCCATTGGTAAAAACAAGAGGCCGTGAGGGCCTGTACCGCTCACATGGAAATGTTAGCAAATTTGAAGTTGAAGTAGCCAGATGTTGCTGGAAGTGTACATGTATTACATGTTAAGCCAGGGGTTATATGTATATGCAATTGGACAAAACCCTGTCATCCCTACAGGAAAAAGAGGATTTTGAAGAATTTGCTATGGTTCCCCTTTTGGGCCCTGCTCCTCTGCCCCAAGGGAGGTCAGACCCACCATTGATATAAAATTAGGTCTCCCTTCACCCAAGGATGCTTTAGAAAAAATATGGACAAAATCCTGTCACTCCTACTGAAGAAGAAGGATTTTAAAGCTATTTTTCTATTTTCTCTATTTGGCTCCGCCCCTCTGCCCCAAGGGGGTTCAAACCGACCATTTATAAAAAATTGTATAACCTCCCAAATTGGAGGCTACGATTCAAATTTGGTCAAAGTACCATCATTAGGTCCCCTTCACCCAAGAATGTTTCATCCCAAATTTGGACAAAATCCTGTCATTCCTACAGAAGAAAAAGGATTTTGACCAATTTGCTATGTTTCCCCTATTGGGCCCCGCCCCTCTGCCCCAGGGGGCCACACTCGCTGTTTATACAAAATTGAGTCCCCTTGGCCCAAGGATGCTCCAGACTAAATTAGGAACCCAGCAAATACCTAGGCTTAACATTACAAAATAACCTACGATGGGACAAACATATAAACAACATCACAGCCAATGCCAATAGGTCCCTAGGTTTTCTCAAACGCAATTCAAAAATAAACTCACCACATATAAAAAGAACATGCATACCAAGCACTAGTCACACCAAAACTTGGACACTTCTCTTCTATTTGGGGCCAACACGACACAAACCCAATACAACAAATAGAACAAGAGGCCCAGAGGGCCTGTATCACTCACCTGAATATTTAAGCAGTCATAGCAAAATATTCTCATTAAATATTATCTTGTACTACAAATATTTCACTCGCAAACTTTGTCGGCTCCAACTGTTGAAACTACCAGACAAATATTGTTACATGATTCTATCCTTTTTGGTTCTTCTTAAGAAGTTGTTTGATATATTTGACCCCTGTGACCTCATAAGGAGATCTAAGTTATTTTCATTTTCAAACTTTGTCAGGCGCCATGCCAGGAAGCTACGCGCTAAATATTATAAAACTATGCTCCAAGATTATTCAGAAAGAGTCATTTGATTGTTTGACATATTTGACCCCTGAGACCTTGAAAGTAGGTCAAGGTCATTTTCATTTTCAAACTTTGTTGGGCTCTATCCCAAGAAGCCACCAGCCAAATATGAAGAGTCTATACTTCTCAGTTCTTCAGAAGAAGTCGTTTGAAGCGTTTCACATAATTGACCGCTGATACCTTGAAAGTGGGTAAAGGTCATTTTCATTCTCAAACTTAGTCTGGCACTATCCCAGGAAGCAAGCAGCCAAATATGAAGATTCTATACATTTCAGTTCTTCAGAAAAAGTTGTTTAATTGTTTGACATATTTGACCCCTTAGACCTTGAACGTAGGTCAAAGTCATTATCATTCTCAAACATTGTCTGGCTCTATCCCAGAAAGCCACTAGCCAAATGTAAAGATTTTATACCTTTCAGTTCTTCAGAAGAAGTCGTTTGAAGTGTTTGACACATTTGACCCCATGTGACCTTGAAAATAGGTCAAGGTCATTTTCATTATCAAACTTGTATGGCTTTATCTCAGGAAGCCACCAGCCAAATATGAAGATTCTATACTTCTTGGTTTTCAGAAGAAGTTGTTTGAAGCGTTTCACATATATGACCGCTGTTACTTTGAAAGCAGGTCAAGGTCATTTTTATTCTCAAACTTTGTCGGGCTCTATCCCAGGAAGCTACCAGCAAAATATGAAGATTAACACCCCATGTCTGATATTTTTCCCCTATTTACGTAAAAATTGACATTGGAGGACGATTCTGATATGGCAGGAACGTAAATAAGATGATAGAACAGCGGCTACACAGAATGAAACCTTCATATTTTACTTGATTTATAACAAAATAGATAGGTATTACATATAAAGAGTCAGTTTAATTATGCTGCAAATTTGTAAGAGTCAAATATTTGCAATATAATCTTTTGAAATCTGCTGACAAATCACTTGTATTCCTCCTGCTTAATATATATATACCCCATGTAATGTAACATATATATCCACGTCTAAACGTGAAAGTTTTACAAAACAACTTTTGCATCCGAGTTTGACGTAGTATTAGAGCACATAGACATGGAACACATATACTTTCATTCAATTTGGTTTTGTCATAATCGCGAACGTAGATCACATGAAAAGTAAAAACACCGGACGGTAGTTTAATTGTATACCCACATGTATACATGAACAATGTCTAGTGTCAATCGAACTGTCACTGTCACGGACAAATGTGAATTACACGATAGTTTAAAAAATGTTTCATTAAAATATTGCTTTGGATGTCGGCTGAAATCGGGTACGAAAATGAAAATGGCCCTTCCCAACTTCATGTTTTTTTCCCCCATTTCACTTATAATCAGTAACATGCAGGTCTATTTGTGTGGAATAAGGAGATATTTTCTCTCTAAAGTGTATTGAAATATATGAAAAAGTGTCCCGTTCTAATGCACTATTTGCCTACTCCATTCAACAACGGTTGTTATTCAGGAGAAGTTGTTTAAAGATTTTAACATATTTGACCCCTGTGACCTTGAATATGGGTGAAGGTCATTCATTTGAACAACTTTGTAGCCCTTCATCCCAGTTTGCTTCTTGCCAAATATCAACACCCTAGGCCTTTTGGTTATTCAAAAGAAGTTGTTTAAAGCAAAATATTGACGCCGGATGGACGGAGCGCCACGGCATAAGCTCCCTTCGGGCCAGGTGAGCTAAAAAAAAAAAAATCACTGTAAATAATCCCCTTTTTTCACGCCTCTGCACAAGGGTTCCATGGTCATAAACATCACCATTGATGGAGCCCTTGTACAGCTAAGAAGAAGAAGGATAAAATCCGTTGATCTTTACGGTAAAAGAATGATTTTAAATGTTTTACCTCCATTTCCCCTATTGGGCCCCGTCCTTCTGCCCCCAGGGGGGCCACACCCACCGTCTATACAAAATTGAGTCCCCTTGGCCTAAGGATGTTCCAGACCAAATTAAGTCAAAATCTACTTTGGACCAGGTTAGCTAAAAACCTACAGGTTTAGATCGTGTCAAGAGAAAGCAGTCTGCGCTCCGGTTGTGGTGCGCTTCTACTAAGCAGAAGAATGAAATAAATTTATATTGGTATTTAGTACACAGTTAGCGAGGGAAAAAACCGCAACCATTCGTGGTACTGCATGGAAGCATTTATGTCAAAGGTCATCTGTTCCTAACCAGAAATAAATTTATAAAAAGAATAACCTTTACTTATGATTACTGAAATTATGGCCGGTAACTAGCAGCCAAGATTATTTTTTCCAGAATATTTTATTTTACTGATCTTATGTACAAAAGAAATTGGGCAACAGAACAGGCATAGCCTAAGTCCCCTCCTTTAAAAAAACTAACAGTATATGTACACATCATATCAACAGTACTTTTACATATGTTTCTTAAGTATTCAAATTAAAATAAGGGATTATTTGTACTTTGATTTTGATCAGGTGATATTTTTTGCTCACATTGCCGGTGAATGTTTAATTTACGTTGCTGAATGTGTCGACTGTCTGATGCATTTCAGTTGAAATTGTATCTTTTGTTCCTACAAAGTGATATTGAATGTTTTGTTGTCTTAAGGAAGTTATCGAGCGGAAACTGCATCAACGGAAATATCGGATTATATATTTTATTCTACATGTAGCAAACATGGTCTATTCCAAACAAATTTTCGGTTAATTTATAAATTATTTATCTTTTTCTGTAGTGCTAAATTACAACGGTAATTATGTTTTGCTACTTTTCTAATCAGCAAAAAATATTTGTATTAAATGTACATACTACATAAAATAAGTTATACACATAAAGTATACTTTGTTATACGACGAGAGCATCTACTAACACAATAATAGTCTAGTCACCCTACGCTAAATCAGCCCAAACCTCAAACTAATTGCAACAGAATTTATTTTTTGTTTTTTTGGATTGGTAGTTATCAGTATTATAACAGGAAAAAAGTCTCCTGGAATCAAACTTTGGTAAAATCATTTTTTGACCTTCTATAGGATCAAGAAAATAAGGAAAATCACATATCTGACCCCTTTTGAAGTGTAATATCTACCTCTTTTACAATACTGGATATATAAGATTAACCGTATAGCAAGACCAACTGAAATATAGTACAGATTTACCAAAATGTTACAGCAGGGGAATTGCATTGAAAAATTATTGAACTATGAAAATGGCTTCAAAGCATTTTGAGCTTGACAATATTGGCTTTTGTTTTCTATTTAAATGCAGAAAAAACTAATTACTTAATCTCATTGACCTAATGAGTCTATATCTAGCTTCTTAAAACATCACATTTTATCTAATATTAATGCACGAAAAATGGTACATTCACATACAAAAAAAAATATCAACCACCTAATTTGACAAAATGTGCCGATTTGGTGTTAACTTATGTCCAAAATAAACAATTTACCTATTTCTGTAACATGTAATTTGAAAAAGGACAAGCAAATGTATGTGTGCAGAACTTATTGGAAACGGTTATTTTGGTAAGATAAGTGTACAAATGTGTCCAAGCTCTGATGGTGAAAACTTCATCTCATGCAATTTTGCCTCAACACTGAAAAAATGTTTCTGAACAACGAAAATCTATATGTTGTGCACCAGTTTTGTCCGATTTACAAATGATTTTGCAAGTAAAGCAATAATTAAACGAATGTTTTTGTGAGATAAATTTGAAGTTAAACATTCATACAAATTCATCATTTTTTTGAAAATTAGTTATCCCCCCATTCTGTTCTATTGTGTGAAATAAAAAAAATATCTGTTAAAATAATAAGATACAAATTTAACCTTACTTCCCCTTAATCAAGAGTACCATTTTATGGTGATAATTCCTGCCAAAAGATTTAGCAATCAGATAAAACACACAAAAAATAATCACATTTCTGCTGTCCAAAATCATGAACTTAGCCATTTTAAACGGTTTAGTCAAATTTGCACGAGGTGAGGAATTCATCAACCTGACTTCATTCATTATTTGGAGATATCTTAACCAAGATGGCATTATTGCTAAGAGTAACTTGCATAGAAAATGATTTAGAGCTCTTTTCAGTATTTTGCTGAAAATATTGTTAAAATCTTACATGTATGAATTGAAATATTGTTCGATTTGGACTTTAAAACAGCTCCCAGTCAGCCCCACAGGCCAACTTTGAACATTCATAAATTCTAATATGTGAAAGAAAAACTTCTCATTTATGAAACTTTAATACACAAATCAGTTTTCAATGCATTTCTACAAAGCCAGTATCGATATTGATATTGATTAACTTAATACTCTGTCTCAAAAATGCAACAAAAGCTAATATGTTCGACATTTGAATGCTTTTAGCAATATTCATGGTGTGGTATTTTTTCAATGTGATGGTTCCTATCTATTTTTTTGGCTAATCTGTATTGTACACTGATTGGTCTTTCAATACAGTTTATTCCTACACAAGAGGTTGATATTTACACTTCAATGTTGGTCCAGTAAGCATTTTGCCTTACTTTCTTGATCCTATTTCGGGCGAAAAAAAACATTTTCCCAAAATTCGATTTTTGTAGATTTTTTTTCTGTTAAACCAACCTGTATGAAACCAGAAATAAGCTATGTTGCAATTAGTTTGAGGTATATCATAGGGCGACAAGACAATAAAATGCCACAGGGACCTGAGAAGTTTTTCAGCTGTATTGTGGGCGGGTTCATTTTACTGAATGTTGATCCTAACCCCTAAAACGTGTAAAATTACTCCGATCATCGTAGTTTAGGTCCAAATATAGCTGTAACACATTAGCAGGTCCCTGTGGTCTATGCCTGTTTGATCCATGCGACATCCCCATCATCGGGCTGTCAGTTTACCGATCAACCTAGTGAATCTCTGTCCACATAAAAATGCCAATAGCATCCATACGAGTCATTTTTTTTCTTTTCACTATATTAATTATTAACACTTTGAGCATCATATTCTATATAATTAATATGGTATAATCACAACATTACCATATATTCATATTTTCCTCGAAATCGTTTTTAGTGTTTCTTATATGATGTAGTCCTAGAAGGAAATTTTGTGGCCCTTATAAATTTTAAATCTCCCTCTCTGCAAAAATGATCTTGTATTATGTATAATCTAAAGAGAGATAAATCTTGTTTCTGCAATATATTAAGTCTAAGAGTAATGTCACGACTATCCAACCCTAGTACACCTTCTGAAAGACATGAACATTTTCATCTGAATCTTCCATTGTTTTATCAAATAGCTGACCAGTACAGCGTTATGCAACGCCTCATTGGACGCGTCTATATACAAAATAGACAGAAAAAGAACATAATGTGTCCATGCAGTGTTCTATAAGGTTCAACAAGCCCCATAGAAGAAACTGTAGTCACCCAAAAATTCCAACACCTGGTAAGTCATATTCAAAGACCCGGATTAAAAAAAAAATTGGATTTATATATTGAATATTATATCTATGGTGACAATACTATCTGTCAGGGGGCTTGTTGAACCTTCAGTGAAAAACCCCTACATGAAAAATTTCCATGGAGTTACAACTGTGATCTGGAGTCTTCTCAGCCTATTCCCGCTCTGCTGACATTGCTGTCGTCTGTGTGAAGTCTGACCTATGATGTGATGTTGTCTGAAAGACCATTGATGAGAGATTAAGGTACGTCTTGCCAGAAAGATCACTATATACATGAATTAATTGGTATGCCGTAGAATTCTAGCTTCAGGTCCAAACTTTTGGAAAAATCCAAGATAATAAAGTTTGTCAAAGGATTGCTCGCAAGGTCATTGCAAAGTAGGAATGCAAATTATACTGACCCTAAATACAGGTTCGCTACTCGGTAGCTATGCCATGTTTTCAGGGGTTTTTCCCAACTGCATTCAACTATATTTAGAACTTCTTTTTTGTATTTTTCAAAAATCAGTTTCATGTACTTTGCAATACTCAGCTGGTAAAAAACAAGAGGCCCAATGGGCCTGCATCGCTCACCTGTTATTAATCTAACACTTGTAATCTTAAGATTTCATAAGAACCTATTAAAAGATTTAAACATATGACGCCTCTGACCTTGATTGTCGAACAAGGACATTAGGTTGAAAGTGGATCAAGGTCATTCATTTGAACTAACATGGTAATCCTTCATCCCAGCATGCTACAGGCCCAGTTTCAGTACCCTGGCCCTTTTGCTTATTGAAAAGAAGTCGCTTGAAGATTTTACGACATTTTGCACCTGTGACCTTGAAAGTTGGTCAAGGTCATTCAGTTGAACAAACTTGATAGTCCTTCATCCCAGCATGCTACAGGCCCAATATCAGTACCCTGGGCCTTTTGGTTATTGAGAAGAAGTTGTTTGAAGATTTTACGACATCTGACACCTGTGACCTTGAAAGTGGGTCAATGTCATTCATTTAAACAAACTTGGTAGCCCTTCATCCCAGCATGCTACAGGCCCAATATCAGTACCCTGGGCCTTTTG